>NC_069509.1:67717065-68017065 GCF_027579735.1 Bombina bombina
GAACATTTAAAAATCTATCCCCCTTAGCTGAATTACTAGTTTCATTGGCCCAGTTTATATCAGGGTAGTTAAAATCTCCCATAATTACAGCACTGTTATTAGCAGCCTTACCTATTTGGATAAGTAGTTGAGTTTCCTCCGGGTCACTAATGTTGGGAGGCTTGTAGCATGTTCCTAGTAATATTTTTTTAGGATTTTTCCCCCCACTCTTTATTTCAACCCACAGGGTCTCTACATTGTCACTTGTATCATAAATATCTTCCCTTATTGTAGGTTTAAGGTTAGGTTTAATATACATGCAGATTCCTCCACCCCTTTTATTATTCCTGTCCCTCCTAAATAATGTATACCCCTCTAAGTTAACTGCCCAGTCATGTGAATCATCCCACCAAGTTTCAGTTATACTGATAACATCATAGTCCTCTTCTGCAACTAAGAGCGTCAGCTCCCCCATTTTACCTGTCATGCTTCTTGCATTTGTTGTCATACATTTAATTTTCATGTGCTTTCTGCTGCTACTCGGTGTGCTTTCCTCTATATTTTCTAATGTGACATTTCTTAAGTCATCCCTTCCTTGAGATATTAAGGGATTGTCATATTCACAGACTGATCTCTCTGTTCTATTTTGTTCTAACTGACCCTCCCCCCCTTTGCCTAGTTTAAAAGGTTCTCTAAACGTGCTACCATCCTTTTCCCCCAACACATGTGCGCTCGTATTACAAGTTTACAGCAATGTGAACTCATGAAAGCGCGCTTCCGTAGGCTCCTTTGGGAGCCTCGTTCTGATGCTGTCACAGATGGCATCAGAACCTCGTGCAGCGGAGAGGTAAGTCGTGCATCGATGGGCAGCGGTTAGTAAATATATATGTATATGACTATATACAATACATGTGTATATACATATTAACACATAAATATATATGGATAAATTCATATACATATATATTTACTGGGAACACAGAGTTCCCATAGGTCTCGAGATAGCAATAACCAGCCACATGTAATGGCTGGTTAATTATCGCACCAATTTGCAGGAGCGTGATAATTTAGCGCTCCACTTGTAATCTAGCCTTAAATAAATGCTAGACAGAATGATGCATTCAAAGAAAAGATTAGTCTGAGAATAACATGTAGATGTATTTTTTAAAGTTTCATTAGCTCTCTAAATATTGACAAAATAAGTGTAAAGTTTTAGGGGCCGAATTATCATGTCCGCTGCACATCGATAAATGCCGACAGTATACGCTGTTGGCATCTATCATTGCACAAGCATTTCTAGTGAAATGCGTGTGCAATGCAGCCCCCTGCAGATTTGCGGCCAATCGGCCGCTAGCAGGGGGTGTCAATCAACCCGATCGTATCCGAGGTGGCGGACGAGTTAAGGAGCAGCGGTCTTAAGACTGCTGCTTCTTAATTCCTGTTTCTAGCGAGCCTTAAGGCTTGCACGGAAACAGATGCATTGGGGCCGATTGACGGCTTGATAAGGGGCCGATTTATGAAAGTGCAGACTGATATGATCCACTGTAGCGATCATGTCTGCCGCACATCGATAAATACCGACAGCACACACTGTTGGCATTAATCGTTGCACAAGCAGTTCTGGTGAACTGCTTGTGCAATGCCGTGCCCTGCAGATTCGTGACTAATCCACCGCTACGGGTGGATTGCTGTCTGCCGCATCAGAGGCAGTGGACGAGTTAAGGAGCAGCGGTAAAAGAAGGCATTAGGGGCCGTATGGGGCATAATAAATCAGCCCCTTAGTGTCTATAAAACAATGGGAGCTGCCATGTTGTAACTTAGGTTTACTTTTTCTGCTGTGGCCAATTAGGGACACTTATAAATAGGTCACTAGAGTGTGCAGCCAATGGCTGTGTGGAATATAACCATGTTCTGCACTTCCATCTCTAACAGGAACTGAAAAGCTCACAATTTCAGAATTAAATTACAGGAAAAGGGGACAAAATGAATAATAAAAGTATATTGCAGAGTTTTTTATATATACAATTTCTCATTTTATATTACTAACTACGTTTAAAACAAGAGAACATTATTACAATGTTATTATCCAGAGACAACCTAGAGCTGAGTATTCTTATTAAATATTAACTTCTATTTTTATTTTTTTTAAAGATCACAGCATTTTGGGCCAGATTACGAGTGGAGCGCAAACATTTGCGTGTGAGCAATATTGGGTTTTCGCTTAGGTTTGCACGCAGGTTAAATTGCGCTGGTTTTGGAGCCCTTTGCAGTTAAGTAGATTAACGGTTTTAAATGGTTTTAAACATTTTTAAATGTTACATATGGTTCCTTGGCATGCACTGTTACTAAAAGCCTACAAACATTAATGTCTATTTATAATAAATATAATCTGCATGCTTATCTTTTTATAACAAATTACTAGAAATAATTATTTTTTTCCATAAAGCATTATTTAAGTATGCTATCAACACTTCACAAACTGATAAATATGAATGTATTTTTTTTTACAGTCACATACAATCATGGTAGCCTGTTGATACATAGGCCCCTATTTATCAACCCGTCAACTTACTTGCATTCGCCGGCACCAATATGCTTGCCTATAATCTCCTAACATTGCTGCCGTGGACCTGAATACGTTCTCCAAAGTTACCAAAAAATCTGTCAAAAAGCCGCGCACCAAGTACGGGGCGATGAGCAGCGGACTGTTGTTAACTAACAGTCATCGATCTCGCTGCTAGGGTTTTTTTATTTTGGGGGGACTTTTTTTATTTTGATAGGGCTATTAGATTAGGTGTAATTAGTTTAAATTTCTGTAATTTGTTTATTATTTTCTGTAATTTAGTGGGGGGGGGGTTGTACTTTAGATAATTTAATTTAATTTAGGTTATTGTATTTAATTTAGTGAATTGTATTTAATTTAGTTAATTTATTTAATTATAGTTGTAGTGTTAGGTGTAATTGTAACTTAGGTTAGGTTTTATTTTACAGGTACTTTAGTATTTATTTTAGCTAGGTAATTATAAAATAAAAATAAACCCTAAGATAGCTACAATGTAACTATTAGTTATATTGTAGCTATCTTTGGGTTTATTTTATAGGTAAGTATTTAGTTTTAAATATGAATAATGTAGTTAATGATAGTAATTTTATATATATTTATTTAAATTAGATTTAAGTTAGGGGGTGTTAGGGTTAGACTTAGGTTTAGGGGTTAATATATTTAATATAGTGTGCAGCGACGTTGGGGACGGCAGATTAGGGGTTAATAAGTGTTATGTAGGTGGCGGCGATGTTGGGGATGGCATATTAGGGGTTAATAAGTGTTATGTAGGTGGCGGCAGTGTAGGGGGGCAGATTAGGGGTTAATAACATAATGTAGGTGGCGGCGGTGTAGGGGGGGCAGATTAGGGGTTAAAAACATAATGTAAGTGGCGGCGGTGAAGGGGGGCAGATTAGGGGTTAACAACATAATGTAGGTGGGGGCGGTGTAGGGGGGGCAGATTAGGGGTTAATAACATAATGTAGGTGGCGGCGGTGTAAGGGGGGCAGATTAGGGGTTAATAAGTATAATGTTGGTGGCGGCGGTGTCGGGGCAGCAGATTAGGGGTGTTTAGACTCGGGGTATATGTTAGGGTGTTAGGTGTAAACTTAACTTTATTCTCCCATAGGAATCAATGGGATATCGGGCAGCAGCGAACATAAGCTTTCGCTGCTTTCAGACTCCCATTGATTCCTATGGCATCCGCCGCCTCTAGGGCGGCGGATTAAAACCAGGTATGTTGACCCAGAATAGTGCCGAGCGTACCTGGTAGAAATTTGTTAACTTGGAAAACTTGCATTCGGAACATCTGTAATGACGTAAGCATCGATCTGTGTCAGACTTTGACCGGCAGATCGTGTGTTACGTCACAAAATTCTACTTTTGCCGGTCTGTTGGGTTTGATAAATAAGGGGAATCAGGCTCACCACAATTACGCTGCGGAATTCCAGCATATTTGCGGTTGACAGCTTGATAAATAGGCCCCAAAGAATAAATATGTTGAATTATCTATTTTTCCATATTTGTTTCGCTTTAATCCTCTAGGAATAGAAAATGAATTCAAAAGAAAATATAAATGATGTCAAAGTATAGTTTCTTTTGTTGGAGTAATACTGTTATTAAAATTAAGCTTTCAGAAAAACTAGCAGTTTCTTATGAAAAGCTATTTAAACGAGCATTTCTTCACAGAATAAACACATTACATTATGAATAAAAGTCTATAATATGTTCCATTGATGAATAGTAAAATGGTACTTTAACATTGTTGTGAAACAATTATTTAATTGGTGTTTTCTAACCAGATAATGTACATTAAAAGGGAAATCTACAAGCCAGGATACAATAGAAGATATTACTGTTGAATTTCTTAGAAACCGGTGAAGACATCTTTATCTCAACATTCATATTAGAGTCAGCAATATATCTTCACAGCGGGAGAGATTCTCAAAATTCAAGGAATCCTGAGGAGTCCTTATTAAAGACAAGTGCTAAGCATTTCAATGATAAAATCTAAAGAGCCTGCACAATCTCTTTATCACCAAAAGAATCAGTAATAAACAGACTATGTGATGGAGTTAAAATGTGTGCCATTATTATGTAACAGAAAGCAGGAATGATATTTCTCAATAAGAGTCTAAAACCTAACTTGTATTGAAAAGAAAATCAGCACAAATGATGTTACTAACATCTTCTTTTTCAGGTTGAAGTATTTGAACAATTTTTATATGTATTTTGTATACAAATTTAAAGGGCACAAACATTTTCCCTATGTAGTAAAGAAGAGCTTGACAAACCCAGGAGCCAGGGAGCCATTGGCTCCTAGAATTTTTCCACTGACTCCTAGAATTTTACCCCTGGCTCCTAACTTTTTGGGTGATTCTTTATATCTTTATATACAAATACCACTGTCTGGATTCTAAAAGAATGTCTGGCTCCGAAATATTCTTACTGGCTCCTAAATTTTGAACAGATTTGTTGACCACTGGATAAAGGCCATTTTAAAATGTCTTAATTTTTATTTCAATGAACATTCTTGTACTGTTTGCATGTGAGGCGTCCCAGCCAAGCAATAAAGCAATGGGAGTTCTGCATATCAGCCAGAAGTGCCGGATTGGCCCACCGGGATACCGAGACTTTTCCCGGTGTCCTAGGACATCCTTTTGGGCAGGGAGGGCACAGAGGGAGACTTGTGACATGCGTAGTGCATTTATTCAAGGCTGGTCTGCTCCTGCCGAGGGTGTGGGGGCCTGTTGGGGCAGATAAATGGCCCCTTAGAACAGAGGACTAAGTTGGCAGGCAAGGTAAGGGGGTGGAGGCTGGGCCAGGGAGGCTGGTCTTTAAAAATGTTATCTTTTGTTCAAAAGCAATGACATATGCTTGGGAGCCGGACCATTTCTGGACCATTATATGGCAGCAGTTTTGCAAGAATGTTATCCATTTGCAAGAGCACTAGATGCAGAACTATTTCCTGCTAAGTAGTTTCCAGAGGCCTAACTAGCTAGCTCTTCAACACAGAATATCATGGGAAAGAAGCAAATTTGATAATAGAAGTAAATTGGAAACTTTTTTTTAAATGATATGTTCTGTCTGAATCAAACAAGATAATTTTAGGATTTCATATCCCTTTAAGATTGCACAATAGCTGTTGATTAATCCTGCCCCCTTGTTCTTGTGCAAACAATCATGAGAGATCAGGGCCTGTCAATCACCCCAAATAAGTGAGTTTGGGGGATTTTATCTCCCCAAGCTGGAACTGCTTCTTAAATATATGGTTAAACATGTAAACCTACATGTCTTATCTCCCTTAATCGTGACAAATAAGTGCTAACTGTAAATTAGTTAGTATCTGTCTCTAAGCAATCACTGTGTATTATATAAAGCTGCTCAGGCAATTTGCAGCAAACTTAGATAAAGTAATATTTGAGCAAATACAAGCAAAATAAATAGTACATTTATATTGCAATGTTGTTTACTTTTTATTAATTAATACATTTATGGAAACCAGAGGATATGAATAGTACCTTAAAGGGTTTGCTTCTTGTGTGTCAGGATCTCACAAGGATCTGGTTGGAGATTTGGTTTTATATGTAAGTTAAATAACTTTAAAAGCTTAGTGCTAGGCTTCATTGAACAGGTATGGTTTGAGGAAGGATTTTTAAAAACAATTATATCACATATATTAAAGAAAAGTGAAAATCCCTCCAATCTCTGAAGTGCAGGTTCTGTCTAGGGTTTCAGCCATGTTTCTTTTGCCACCTTTTCAGTGGGGAGACTTTAGAGTGTGAGGCAGGTAGTGTAGGTTGATTGACAGGTTACACAGGCATTATTTGAAGTGTTCCTACACAAAAACTGTATTTGGTTTCAGTGAAAACACTGTCTGTGCTGTGTAGGAACACTTCAAATACGGACCTCTACTGCCCGCTTAAAGTGCCGGCAAATGGTGATGTCAGTGGACTTTTGCAAAAGCCGTGATCCCTATTATTTCCTATAGGAGACACAATCCGGGTCCGCCCTTTTCTTTAGAATATATCGACAGACCGACTGCAAGACCAACAATGTCAGAAAGGCAGTTTCTCATCGGTCTCAGTGGCGTCACTAGGGGGGGGCGGGGGGGGCGGGCCGCACCCGGGTGACACCCTCCAGGGGGTGACACCAAAAAAAAAAAAAAAAAAAAAAAAAAATTTTTTTTTTTATTTTTTTTTTTAAATTTTATTGAAATTCAAAGAAATACAATGTTGAGATGCATAGATTTTTTTTTTATTAGAGGGGCTGGCATTTGTGAACATTGGTGGGACTGGGGAAGTTGTAGACACACAATTTTTTTGCCCCTTGAGCCAGTGCTGCAATTTCAACAAATAGTTTTCCCGGCTGCTTTTGCTTGTTTGTACTTTGCTTCTCCCCTGCCCAATTTCGCTATGAATGTTGTGGGCATGCCGTGGGGCTTGCAAAGTTGCGCTGCTAGCCTAAACCTGCCTGCCTATCTGTGCTCACTGCTCAGTGACATGTGGAGCAGTGGAGTCACTCACTGCTGTGCTGTCTCTCTAAACGGGAACTGGCAAATCATGAGGGGATGCCTGGCACCTGACCGCATGACTGTTTGACACTGTCTTTAAAATGAAGGAGCCAAGTATGATGCCCACCAGACCATTACGGTTATGGTACACTAAGTGCACACTGAACAGGTAGGAGGGCGGGCGGGGGTCTGGGGGTGGGCAGAGTGCAGAGGTGATTGGCCATAAGAAGCGGTAGGCACGCGGCCCGGGGCTGTGCACTGACAGGCTTGGAACAGAGTCAGAGAGCAGAATTTTCATAGTTTGCACCTAAAACTTTTCTTTAGTGATTTATTTTTAGAGTGCTCTGTTTATCTTTCATTTGATGCTCTGCTGAGCCAGGGAGCAGCTCTAGGCATGAGCTTTATAATTAATGCAGTGCAGTTTACATATTTTGTAAGTGTGTGTCTGAGTTTTTGTGTGTGTGTGTGTCTCAGTGTTTTTGTGTGTGTGTTTTTGTGTGTGTGTCTGAGTGTGTTTCCGAGTGTTTGTGTGTGCATCTGAGTATGTTTTTAAGTGTGTCTGAGTGTTTGTATGTGTGTGTGCCTGTGTTTTTGTGTGTGTCTGCTTTCTGGGGGGGGGGGGGGTGACACCATAACTTACCGCACAGGGTGACACCAACCCTAGTGACGCCACTGATCGGTCTGTCGATGCTTTGAATATCGGGGCTTCAGAGAGCGCATACAATTTTAAAAAAGTTTCCATTTTACTTATAGTTTAAAAAATGCTTTGTTCTTATGGTATTCTATGTTGATGAGATATCTAGGTTGGTGTCTGGAGTACTACATGGCAGGAACGTGTGCTGCCATCCAGTGCTCTTAGGAGTCAGTGGTAAAAAAATTCCAGAAAATAACTGGGCTTTTTTTTTTTTTTTGCACGTTTCTTCTTGTTAACTATTGTGTTCATTGGAAGCATGTTTTTTTTGTAATGAGAATAGCAGGACCTAGGTTATTATTGTTGTTTTTATTTTTGTTATGATTTATTTATAAAGAGTCAACAGGGATACCAGAAGGTTTGGACAAGAGATAATGGAAAGAACATAATTTTCCCAACTACTTTTCTAACTAATATTATAGGAAAAACATCTGGCTAGCTCAAGAGACGTATTTTGTTATCAGTGAAAACATGTATTATTTTATTTTTGAGATTACAAGAAGTTTCAGTGTGGTGGGAAAATGTTATAGGTCTATAGGATTTCAATTCCTGTAGATTTGTGTCAGTGGATAAATTGTGGTAGATGCTGTAATTGATGTTGGCTGTAAAACAACCTGAAGAAGAAATAAGAGCTGTAGAGGTTCTACAGAGGTTAAAATGCACCTCAGTCTTTTGCTTTGAATCTCTGCTAGGCTGCAGCAGAATTGGTGACTATTGCCACTTCCTGCTGCTATCCCTTCATACCTGTAAGGGTTTTTTCCCTGTTTTGCTTGCCATGTGCTGAAGGCAGCCATTTTACTCACCTCTCTTGCTGACTCTGGTGCATACTGTGTGATGCTGCTCTTCCTTTTATGGCCAGACTGGTGTACATCATCTGTGTGAGACAGGATGCAGTCTCAGAATTGTGATGTCATCACTTATTATTTAAAGGGCCTCTGTTCAGTATGCTTTGCACTTGTGTTGTCTCAGACCTGTTTGTGAGAGCTCCTGTGTATAACCTGGCTGTCTGACATCCCTCCTGGTTCCTGATCCCTTGCTTGTACCTGACTCTGCTGTTCTCCTTGTTCCTGATTCCTGCTCGTCTGACTACTCGCTTTGGCTCCTGACTTGGTTCGTCTGACTACCAGCTCTGGTTTTGATTCCTGGCTTGTTATTTGACTTGTGGACTTTTTATTACTTTTTGCTATTAATAAAGGTGTGATTATTTTTGCACTTCTCGTCTCAGTCTGATTCCTGGCACCCTGACATTATGCAAGGGCCATGAATCCTGATGGTGCTAATAATCCACCTTTACCTGCCATAATTTCCTGGATGGATGAACAGGTTCACCGCTTGGATCAATTTGAACTAGCCCTGCAAACCCTGCTGACTCGCACTGCACATTTGGTCCAAAGTGTCCCGCAAATTATGTGCTCCTGTTTCCGCTGCTGCACCTAATACTACCAGGAGCATGTCTGGTTCTGCACCTCTACCTCAGCGTTATGGAGGCGATCCTAATCAGTGCAGAGGGTTTTTGAACCAGGTGGGCATTTACTTTTTTGATGTTACCTCAGGCGTTTTCCTCTGACAGAGCTAAGGTGGGATTTCTCATCTCATTACTCTTGCCTGGGCTAATCCCTTGTGGGAAACTAATAGACCTGTGATTTCAAATTACCCTCAATTTGTGGCCGCCTCTCGAAGGGTATTTGATGTTCCGGCTCGCTCCTCCTCTGCTGCTAAATGACTCATGTCCATTCAGCAAGGTACAAGATCTGTTGCTCAGTATGTCATTGAGTTCCATATGCTTGCCGCAGAGGTAGGTTGGAACAATGAAGCCCTTGTTGCCGCCTTCTTTCATGGGCTCTCTGATGCGATTAAAGACGAAGTTGCTGCCAGAGATTTACCAGAAGATCTCGAGGCATTGGTGTCTTTTTTGATCCTAATTGACATCAGACTAAGTGAGAGGCCCTCTTTCAAGGAGCACTTGCGGAGGCCTCCTGTTCCGTTGTTTCCTACGTGTTCATTCCACCCATGCCTCCCTCTCCTCCCATGCCTCCTGGTCCCGAGTCACCAGGTACTGCTGAGCCGATGCAGTTGGGATTCATGCGTCTCTCCATGGCGGAGAGGGCCTTTAGGAGGAGGCAAGGGCTCTGCCTCTATTGTGGGTTACAGGGCCACCTTTTTAAGTCTTGTCCTACACGGCCGGGAAACGCTCACACCTAAGGTCCTGTTGGGGGCAGACTTTTGGGTGGTTTATCCTCGTCCCCGGAACCGCTAAAGGAGAAACCTTTGGTCACGGTTGTCCTTTCCTGGGTGGACTCCTCCATAGTCACCCAGGCTCTTGTTGACTCCGGTGCTGCGGGCTATTTCATTGACAGTGCTTTTGTATCAAAGCACTCCACTCCTGTTTTGCCTCGGTCCGTTCCGCTTGCTATTGAGGCCATTGATGGCAGGCCCCTTCAGCCCGCACTCGTTACTCACGAAACTGCTCCGTTATCCATGGCTGTTGGGGCTCTCCATTTTGAAACCCTCCAGTTCCAGGTGATAAACTCTCCTCATTTTCTGGTTGTTCTGGGTTATCCCTGGAGCCATTCCTCCTCGGGGCCAGGTTTACCCTCTGTCTGTTGCGGAGAATTGTGAAATGGAGGAGTATGTTGTCGATGCTCTGTCGCAGGGGATCATCCACAAATCCTGCTCTCCTGCAGGGGCTGGCTTCTTCTTTGTGAAGAAACAGGGTGGCGAGTTAAGACCATGCATCGATTATAGGGGTCTTAATCATCTAACAATTAAGAATGCTTACCCTGTTCTGCTCATTACGGAACTCTTTGACCGCCTCAAGGGAGCTACGGTCTTTACTAAACTTTATTTGAGAGGAGCGTACAATCTCGTTAGGATCAAGGAGGGCCACGAATGGAAAACAGCTTTAAACACCAGGAGCGGGCATTATGAGTATCTTGTAATGCCCTTTGGCCTATGTAATGCTCCTGCTGTTTTCCAGGAATTTATTAATGATGTCCTACGAGATATGTTGCAACAGTGTGTTGTGGTGTACTTGGATGACATCCTCATACACTCACCCACACTTGAGGCTCATCATTCTGATGTTACACAGGTTCTTCAGAGACTACGTGAGAACGGCCTGTTTTGTAAACTCGAGAAATGTGAGTTCCATTAGACTCAAGTAACCATCCTAGGTTATGTTATCTCCATTGCAGGGTTCTCCATGGATCCTGACAAGTTATCTGCAGTTCTGCAGTGGCCTCGCCCAGTTGGTCTTCGGTCTATTCAACGTTTTTTGGGGTTTGCCAATTACTATAGAAAGTTTATTAAAAACTTTTCTTCCTTGGTCAAACCTATCACAGACATGACCCGTTAAGAGAATAATCCACTCCATTGGTCACCTACTGCTATTAAGGCCTTTGATAGTCTTAAGACTGCCTTTGCTGCCGCTCCAGTTCTCGCTCATCCTAACCCTGTCCTGCCTTTCATTCTTGAGGTCGATGTGTCTGAGACTGGAGTAGGTACCCTCTTGTCTCAACGTCCTATGCCTGACGGTTCCTTGCATCCATGTGGTTTCTTCTCTAAGATATTGTCTCCAGCGAAGTGCAATTATGAAATTGGTGACAGGGAATTACTGGCTATAATTTTGGCACTTAAGGAATGGAGGCATCTTCTCGAGGGTACTAGCGTGCCAGTGCTCATTCTTACTGACCACAAGAATTTAACTTATCTATCTGAGGCAAAACGTTTGTTGCCCCGACAGGCCAGAGGGGTGCTATTTTTGTCTCTGTTTAATTATGTGGTCTCCTACCTGCCTGGTAGTAAGAATGTTAGGGCTGATACAATTTTCCCCTATGTCCAAGGAGGAGTCTGTACCTACTCCAGTTATACCTCCTGACCATATTTTGGCTACCATACGTACTAATTTGACTTCTCCCTTGGGGGAGGAGATCCTGGCTGCACAAACAATGCACCTCCTGAGAAACCTAGTGGTAAGTGTTTTGTTCCTGAGAATCTTCAAACTAAACTTTTGCACACTTACCACTATTCTAAAGCCGCAGGTCAGCCAGGCAAGAACCAAATGATTTGGTCTGTCACTCGACAATTCTGGTGGCCAGGTCTTCGTTCTGATGTTGCTGTGTATGTTGCCTCCTGCTCAGTTTGTGCACATAATAAGACTCCTCAATGTCTTCCTGTGGGTCTTCTTCAACCTTTTGCTAATGGTGAGCGTCCTTGGACACATCTTTCCATGGCCTTCATTGTCGAGCTCCCTGTTTCCAATGGCAATACTGTTATCCTTGTGTTTGACTGTTTTTCTAAAATGTCATATTGCATTCCCTTGAAGAATTTGCCTACCGTTTAGGAGCTTGCTTCAATTTTTGCCCGGGAGGTCTTCCGTTTACATGGGTTACCCAAGGAGATAGTGTCGGACCAGGATAGCCAGTTTGTCTCCAGATTTTGGCGTTCCTTTTGTGCTCAAATGGGGATCCAGCTTTCCTTCTCCTCGGCATATCACCCTCAATCCAATGGGGCTGTGGAACGGTCTAATCAAGCTCTGGAACAGTTCCTCTATTGCTATGTCTCAGATCACCACAATAATTGGTCTGAACTGTTACCTTGGGCAGAGTTTGCTCGTAATAGTGCTATTAATGCTTCCTCCAAGTTATCCCCGTTCATGGCAAATTATGGGTTTCAACCATCCTTGTTGCCCAATTCATTCATGTCTCAAGGTATTCTGGCTTTGGAGGAGCATCTCCGGAAACTCTGTTCCACGTGGGTGCAGATTCAGGATTGCCTTCATCGTTCTATGCAGCGCCAAAAGTTCCAGGCTGATCGTAGGCGTCTGCCCGCGCCTTCCTACCAGGTTGGTGACAGGGTTTGGCTGTCCTCCCGCAACTTGAACCTTTGTGTGCCTTCCAATAAACTGGCTCCCCGTTATGTTGGTCCTTTTCGAATAATCCGACGGGTCAATCCTGTGGCCTACGCTCTTGACCTTCCTCCTGCAATGCGCATCTCCAATGTTTTTCATATCTCCCTCTTGAAACCATTGGTTTGTAATCAGTTTACCACTGTGTTGCCTCGTTCCCATCCTATCTTTGTTGACAACCATGAGGAGTATGAGGTCAGCAGCATTATTGACTCTCGTATGTCCAGGGGCCGCATACAGTATTTGGTTCACTGGAGGGGCTACAGTCCGGAGGAGCGTTCATGGGTTCCCTCCTCTGATGTTCATGCTCCCGCCCTCCTCCATGCCTTCCATGCCCATTTCCCACATAAGCCTTTTGTCCTCCCGCGGGGGAGGGGTCGTTGAGGGGAGGGTACTGTCAGGGTTTTTCCCTGTTTTGCTTGCCATGTGCTGCTGGCAGCCATTTTACTCACCTCTCTTGCTGACTCTGGTGCATACTGCGTGATGCTGCTCATTTCCTGCACTTCCTTTTATGGCTAGACTGGTGTACATCATCCATGTGAGACAGGATGCAGTCTCAGAATTGTGATGTCATCACTTATTATTTAAAGGGCCTCTGTTCAGTGTGCTTTGCCCTTGCGTTGTCTCAGACCTGTTTGTGAGAGCTCCTGTGTATAACCTGGCTGTCTGACATCCCTCCTGGTTCCTGATCCCTGGCTTGTTCCTGATTCTGCTGTTCTACTTGTTCCTGATTCTGGCTCGTCTGACTACTCGATTTGGCTCCTGACTCGGCTCGTCTGACTATTCGGTCTGATTCCTGGCACCCTGACAATACCTAACCACACCCCTGAAAATCCTAGCCACACCCCTGAAAATCCTAACCACACCCCTAAAAAAACCACAACCCAATAACCTATTCCCTCCAGCACCACTCACAGAACATCTAAATCCACACCTCCATCCACCCTAAAATAACCTACCCGTACCATCATACTTATTTCCAAGCTTCCTGTCCCCTGCATGGAGGTCTATAGGGTATGTGTTTGCTCCCCCAGAATGAATTTTGTGGAACTGCCACTGAATCAGAGAAGATTTGATCTATGGGATATTCTTCATAGTAAGAGGAAACATAGGACTGTGAGAAAGATCAAATGAGGTTTTTATAGGTAACTATTTGGAAGCCGCAGAGTGGTTGGGATGTCAAGGGAGTTAATAAAATCTTCCAATATACGTGATAAAAAGTGATTAATCTTGGTTGTAAAGTGGCCAATGAATTGTGAAACTTATTAAGATCAAATCTGGGGTCATAATTTGAATACAAGGTGTGAACATTCTAAAAATTAGCAGAAAAAAAGTTAAACCATTACATTTTGCAGTACTATAATATTCATACAATAATTTATTACTTTTTTTTTTTTTAAATACAAGCAAGCAAACAAACATTTAGGGTTTATTCAAGTCTAGTTAATTGTATTTTTTAGGTCCCGATATGCCTTTTTTGACATCTGAACGATCACAATGAAAAAGATATTCCTATTATCAATTTCCTTCGTTCTCTTGCTATCTTTATTTAAAAAAGAAGGCATCTAATCTATTAGATGAGCCAGACAATTTTTGGTTCAGTACGCTGGACAGCACTTGTTTATTGGTGGGTGCATTTAGCCACCAATCAGCAAGCACAACCCAGGTTGTGAACCAAAAATGGGCCGGCTTCTAAACTTACATTCTTGCTTTTCAAATAAAGATAGCAAGAGAATGAAGAAAATTGATAATAGGAGTAAATTAGAAAGTTGCTTAAAATTGCATGCTCTATCTGAATCACAAAAGAAATTTTTTTTGGGTTCAGTGTCCCTTTAACTCATCCGCCACCTCTGAGGTGGCGGACTGCAATCATCCTGATCAGATACGACTGATTGACCACAAATGTGCAGGGGGCGGCATTGCACAAGCATTTCACCAGAAATGCTTGTGCAATGATATATGCAGACAGCGTATGCTGTTGGCATTTATCGATGTTGGGAGGACATGATACACTACTGCGGATCATGTCTGCCCGACATTTGATAAATCTAGCCCATCAAATTTAACAGCCAAAGGCACTTTATATATATGCTCAACACCTACAGATCCAACGATAAAATGCATTGGATAAACAATAACAATATCAACCACCGATCTTTACATGCTTGGAACTGCCCATGCCAACAAAAGTGCTTTTGATATGGAGATCAAATATCAGCTCGCCTGTGTTTGAAGGTTGTGATCGTTTTGATAAAAAAAAAAATATCAGTCAATTTTTTTAAAAAAGAGTGAAAATTTTGGAAGGGTTGGAATCTAGGTCTTAATTTAATAAAAATGGGCCCACTTTGGTAATTATGCAATGTGTGCAATTGTCTATGTGTATCATAGCCCTGGATATGTATTTGTAAGTGTAAAACTAACCCTCCCTTCTAGGATGTATCTACTGAACACTTGAAATGGATTCACTTGGCTCTAACATCATGTAGTGACAAAAGTTTCAATGGAACAGGTTTTATGGCTTGTAATTGGCTGCCCACAGCATAACATTTTTTATTTTTGTAAATAGAAAAGCGGGCAGTTGAGAGGTAATCAAACTTGATCCTATGGTGTTCTAAATTATATAGCAAAACTGTACTTTATAATTTGTGTTGCCAATTTATTCCTAGATAAATATTCACACATTTTAAATCAATTTGCTAAAACATTTTCAATTGTAGTGTGCCTTTTATATTACCAGTTGCAGGGACAGGATATAAAAAGGAAGATTTTTTATACTAGCTTATTTTTTTATACCAGTTTCTTTTACATATGATCCCAGTAAAGCTTCTGCCCACATCAAATGCTTTAAAAAACAAAATAAATAATTGTTTGTCACAAATCTTTTGCTCAGCTTTGAATACTTTGAAAAAAACTAACTGGAATACTCTAATAACTAAACTTTTGTGCACTAATAAAGTATTTTGCTTTTTTAGTTGAATTGCAGTGTGCAAAAGCTTTATGTGGATTATATGTAAGCTGTGCCTTTGAGAGGGGATTTAGCAAAGAGCAGTTGTACAGGGCATTGCTTGTGTGTTTGCTTATATTAGGAAATTGCTTTTTACCGTAGCAAACCTTTTATTAAGCAGAAATTGTTGGCGAAACAATTCTATATAATTTGTGATTTTAAAGTTAATTGCGGAAATACAAAACTGCCATGCTGGATACATATTCTAACACTGAGAATAAAATAAACTGTGCACTAGACTTCGAGACACACTGGCAATTTAGGAAAATGTTGAAAACGAATGCAGGGAACTGCAGGCAAGAATAATATGAAGAAAAAGAAAAGGTCTGCTGCACGATTGTAATAAAATTCGATCTTTATTAATAATTTATAACAAAAAAAGGCAATAGAGGCTAAAAAGATGAGAGTAAAGGTGTGAACAAGACTTGGCTTACGCGTTTCGGCTTACGCCATATTCATAGCCCTAAAGTCTAATCTTACATTGGCCTAATTTAAACCCTTAAAACACTAGTGATTGCTTAAAAGCTTACACAGTTCTTTCTATGTTTAACTGTTTGTACTCATTAAGCTAAGGACGTATAAAGAAAGCCAGCTGATTATGCAGACAAAAAAACCCAAAAAGATATTACAATGTTGCGGTACTACAATTAGATATCCGACACTCTGTGTAAGGTTTTATACACGTGTATACTAGCGTATGGACAATTGTCACATACACGTTATGAACCAACTTGGGAAAATGTAATCAGGCACAAATTATATGCAAAAATATCTACCCAAAAACTAATTCATACATAAATATATATACACAACATTGTAAAAAGTACTACAATGATATTACCTCAATATTCAGACTGTTATTAAAAAGGTACAAAAGGGACAATAGATATGTTATATATAAAATGACAGAAAAATAGGAACAACATTATTACTAGTCCCAATAATTTATGATGTCATACTTGGAATTGAAGCCTAAAGGTATACAGGTTTTTAATTTTAGTATCCAAAATAACTCTTGTTTGGCCAGAATTTGATCTCGGTTACCCCCTCTCTTAGGTAACTCTATTTGTTCTATGGCACACCATTTAAACGTGTCAAGTTTACTGGCAAAATGTTCCACCAGAGTAATTGAAGATTTTCCTAAAGTTATAGTGGACAGGTGTTCCCTATTACATGATTTTATATCCCTACTAGTTAACCCTATATACTGTACCTCACACTAGATATGTGCATGGCGAAAAAATTCGGTTAGGTTCGTATCGATTCAGATTTTTTCGAATTTCGGTTTGGAGCGATTCGAATTCGGAAAAATTTGAATCAATTCAGTTCGGATTCGTTTTGGATTCATTCGGATTCTAATAAATTCGTCTTGATTCGGTTCGGTTCGTAAATTCGGAATTCGGTGGGATGTGCTGTGTATTAGACTAGTATTATGTACTGTAAATTAGGTGTAACCCATAGCAGAGTGATATAACCTAATATACTGTACAATATTAGTGTAATACATGGCCATCCAAATCTACCGAATAAATTTGGATTTATTCGGTAAATTCGGCTCTATTTTAATTCGGAAATCCGAATCGATCCAAATCCTGAATTTTACGAATTCGGACGAATTTCCAAATCGATCCGAAACTAATCATACATGTCTACCTCACACATATCACAAGTGATGAGATAAATCACATATGACGATGTACAGTTCAAGCACGCATTGATTTGAAACCCTTCTTTCGTCACTTTAAAAGTGTGTGGTTACATGTACAAAATCACATGGCTTACACCTAGTATGACCACATCTAAACATTCCTAAGTGGGTGAGCCAAGAGCTTTCTGGTCTTCCCGTCCTTTGCAATTGAGAGGGAAAAAGTACTGAGCCTATAGTTTTGCATTTTCTATAAGAACAATTGAGACCTTTTTGCTACAACCTTAACCAGGCCATCATCCGCTGGCAATAGTGAAAAGTGTTTGCAAACTATTTGACAGATTTTTGTGTACTGAGCACTAAAATTAGTGACAAACGTAAATCTTTCCTCCAAGTGTTGTTTTTTGTTATTTTTAGAAAGTGTGTTATCTCCTAATAATGTATGTCTTGGTGTAGATGTACTTAATATCTCTCTTGGAATACAGTACCCCCTTGCAGCAAGCCTGTGCTTCTTGTATGTACGTAGTTTCCTGTGAACAATTTAACCTCAGTTTCACAAACTGTCCATTTGCCACTGCATACGGGACATGTCTGGGATGACAGCTTTTTGCATTCAGTAAGGCATTTCCTGATATTGGCTTCCGATATACCTCTGAAACCACTGTGCCATCAGAATCTCCTCTAAGGGTTACATCTAAAAATGAATGGTATCTGGTTGGTATTCTGAAAACATAGGCCAACATTATCGCAGGCAGCGGATAGAGAGGAACGCTGGAATCCAAAGGAGAGCGCCTCTCTGTGAAGAGGACCGTTTGTCTAGAGAACACAGGATGAGGTATGCATTTAAGTTTTACTTACATTCAATGCAGTGATATACCATGAACTGTGGATTTACATATATGGAGTCAATAACACGATTGGAGGCTAATTGTCCGATATGTGAATTGGGTTACAAACGATAAGGCTAAATCAACCTTTTTCTTGCTATTTCAAGAATAATATGAACACATAATCTGCTATGTTCTCCTTTAAGTATTTATGATAAAGTTCATTGTCAATTATTGACTTATTATTTATTAATACCCCATTATTGCAGTGCTGTACATTTTAGACTAAAACGCTAGAGATGTGTCATCTAACTGCTCAGTGACATCTGATTGGCTCACTTCTGTATCCTCTCAGGAACCAAAAAGGATTGTGGGCAATGTGTTTTTTTTTTGTCTGTAATTAATTTTCATTAAGAGGACTAGAAATGTATAAATAAAGAGAGGGGCATTGACAGTTTGCTACAGTCAATTAACTTTATGTAATGAGTTTCTGTAATGTTTTAATCTACAACTATAGACACTTTAGAATAAATTAATTTGGTGGTTTCAGTAACAGGGTCATTTAGCAGAATAATTCAAGTGTTTTAAAGCGTTGGGAAGAGGCATCTGCTACATAGGCATCAGCCGACTTTTTCTTATGGGAAATCAAGCTCTGTTGATGAAATCTAGCCCTGTTGAGAAATGTTTTGATGTGCATTAAAAAGGAACCCAGTACAACTTTGAATTCACATTTCATTGCTTGGTTTGAAATACTTTGCTAGCATTCAAAATGTTAAAGGGACAGTCTAGTCAAAATTAAACTTTCATGATTCAGATAGGGCATGCAATTTTAAATAACTTTCCAATTTACTTTAATCATCAAATTTGCTTTGTTCTGTTCTCTTGGTATTCTTAGTTGAAAGCTAAACCTAGGTAGTCTTGTATGCTAATTTCTAAGCCCCTGAAGACTGCCTCTTATCTGAATGCATTTGACAGTTTTTTACAGCTAGAGAGCATTAGTTCATGTGTGCCATATAGATAACATTGTGCTCACACCCGTGGAGTTACTTATGAGGGGGCACTGATTGGCTAAAGTGCAAATCTGTCAAAATAACTGAAATAAGGGGGCAGTCTGCAGACATTTAGATACAAGGTAATCACAGTGGTAAAAATTATATTAAAGGGACAGTCAACACCAGAATTTTTGTTGTTTAAAAAGATAGATAATCTCTTTATTACCTATTCCCCAGTTTTGCATAACCAACACAGTTATAATAATACACGTTTCACTTGCGTTTTAGCCAATCAGTGCTCACTCCTAGGTAACTTCATGTGCGTGAGCTCAATGTTATCTATATGAAACACATGAACTAATGCCCTCTAGTGGTGAAAAACTGTCAAAATGCATTCAGATAGAGGCGGCCTTCAAGGTCTAAGAAATTAGCATATGAACCTCCTATTTTTAGCTTTCAACTAAGAATACCAAGAGAGCAAAGAAAAATTGTTGATAATAGTAAATTGGAAAGTTGTTTAAAATGACATGCCCTATCTAAGTCATGACAGTTTATTTTGGACTTGACTGTCCCTTTAATACAAGCATGTTGTTTATGCTGTGGAATGGGTAATAAAGGGATTATCTATCTTGTTAAACAATAAATATTCTAGAGTAGACTGTCCCTTTAATTCATAGCTGTACCAATAACCACAAACTAACCGTAGCTATAACTCACAGGGAAAGTAAACCCTTTAATAAAAAATATTTAATTATACGCACTAAAACAACTTGGCACCATGCTTTCAGATTTTTTTTGCCTCCTTTTCCTGTAATTTAAGACTGCAAATTGTGTATTTTACAGTCCTAAAAACTAAAAGAGTACATTACAGGTGTTTCGCATACCTAACCCTGCCACATATCTCTCCCTAAAGTGCAGTTTGTTATTTTTGCTGAAGCAAAACAATGAAAATGTTGTTAACACAATGACAGGGGCAAGACCTGCCATCTAGAGACTCAAGTCTAGATGGGCTCCTCTAAATAAAGAAAGTGGTGTGTGGGGTTTGGCCATTGAAAACAATTGCAGCAAACAAGTTGTTAAAGTGATGGTAAATTTTCCCAAACTGCTAAACATATTTGGAAAGGTCTTCTCCTAACTAGCATATCGATATGCTTATTTATTACCCAAGTCATCTGTAAACTAAGTAAATCTCTTTTTATTGATGCTACATTACGTCATTGAATACAGCCTCTTTTGGGTTATTTGAGTGGCAGTTCTTCTAGCCAATCAGAGCGTTTGCATATGAAAAAAGAGGCAATTATATAATACTGTACTCTGCAAACAGATTAAACTGATTTGTATTGGCTGTGGTATTTCATTTTTAAAGTGCTCCCCTGCTCCCTGCTAACTTCCCTCTCCCCAGCAAGCTCCGTTACTTTTTATGGTAGGAACATTGCAACTCGCAGGAACAGCTTTATTTTATAGAATGCTATGAGCGGGTCCACTGAGAGTGTTGACATGGTTTTTCATGGCTGACCCAGCAACGTTTTTAGAATCAGGCCTCAAATTACAAAAGAGCATTTATTTGACAATTGCATTCTCTGAATAAAGTAGCCTATAATATTATTATTACTAGAAATGTGCACAAGCGAAAAAATAGCTTTGGCCAAATCTTTACTAAATGAATACTCAATATTCATGCAACATTCGTTTTTATTAATTGAATGTAAATTCAATTAAAAAAAAGTAAAAATGTTCTTGTGTAACGTAATATACTTAACCATAGTGCCGTGGAGAGCAGCGGTAATGCCAAAACTTTTGCAAAGAGCCCCGGGCCACATTAATAGAAGGCTTAGCGGGGCGGTTCTCAGGGCCTGAGCTAAAGGACCTTCTTCTGGGATCCACCACGCTAAGCCTCTTCTTCGAGCGGCCAGGGCTCTGTGTAGCATGCTAGCGGTACGTTTTTTAATCCCTAAGGTAATTTAAAGGAAAAAAATGAATACTGACGAATTTTAGTTGGTTCATTCATTTGAATATTTGTTTTGTGAAAATGAAACGAATATCCGTGTTTTGTCATAAATTTTCATTTGTGACCAAACCAAGCCGAACGCACTTGTTTAATTATTATTATTATTATTATTATTATTATTATTATTAATACACTTTGAAGATTTAATTCAATTTAATTTCATCTGCATTTATTTGTATGTAAATTACCTTGCAATCTAACTATACTTCTTGATTATTAAATGCCAGTTATTCTTGCAGTTAAAATACAAATTAGGCAGATAGAAAATAAAAAGTGAAACATAACAGATGTCTGAAGATTTTTGTGGGAACAAAACGTAAAATCCACAGTCGTTTATCATATGTTTACAAATGAATACAATTATAACTTTATTTGTAGATAGTTAAAGGCTGATCTAATCCCTGTATTTATATTTGTTGATATCTAATCTCAGCAATCAAGATTATTTCTATTTAAGCTAAATATCAATGACAGCAAAAAGCATCTGGTATATATATATATATATATATATATATATATATATATATATATATATATATATATATATATATAGATATATATATATATATATATATATATATATATATATATATATATATATCATAAAGGGGCATGAAAGGGACATTGAAGTCAATATTACATGTTCATGTTTCAGATAGAGCATGTAATTTAAAAATAAAAATGGCCAGTTTACTTTATTAAACTGCGCACAGTCTTTTTTATTAGCACATTTCTACTCCTACTGAGCATGTGCAAGAGTTCACAGTATATATGTATACAGGTCTGTGATTGGCTGATTGCTGTCAGATACATGAGACAGGTAAATGGAAGAAAACTGAAAAATGAAATACAAAACTACTGTTCATTTAAGAGTAAGTGCTATTGAATTCTACTATATTCAATTTTGTATTAAAGGGCCATGATACCCAAATGTTGAAACACTTGAAAGTGATGCAGCATAGCTGTAAAAAGCTGTTTTAGAAAATATCACCTGAACATCTCTATGTAAAAAAGAAAGATATTTTACCTTAAAAATTCCTCAGTAGACACATCCCATTGTAAAGGATTTCTAAGCAGCAAATCAGTATGTCTATCCCGGGACAGCCGTAAGGATGAGCCTCGTGCTCTCTCATCTTATTTCCCTATTCAGTTTAAGGAAGTTTACTATGAAATCTCATGAGAGTTAAGTGAAATATCATGAGATCACAGTAAAAGAGTTCATGACCTCAGCACTGTTGATGCTGATTGGCTGCTGTTCATTTCTTCTTATTTTTTATTTTTTTACCTGCAGCTGAGTATAACTTTTTACACAAAACTTACTCTGCTGATCTGAGGAGATTGTGAGGTAAAATATCTTCCTTTTTTACATAGAGATGCTCAGGTGATATTTTCCTGTCAGCTTTTTACAGTTATACTGCATCAGTTTCAAGTGATTTAGCATATGAGTATTATGTCCCTTTAAACATTAAGGGGACAGTCTACTACCCATTCCACAGCTTTGTAAAATCAACACTGTTATATAATGTACTTTATAACATTTAAACCTCTAAATGTCTGCCTGTTTATAAGCCACTACAGACAGCCTCTTATCACATGCTTTTTATAAGCTTTTTACTACAAGACAGTTATAGTTCATGTGTGCCATATATATAAAATTGTGCTCACTCCCGTGGAGTTATGCAAAACACAGCACTAACTGGCTAAAATGCAAGTCAATAGATAATAAATAAAAAGTCATGTGATCAGGGGGCTGCAAGAAGATGTTTAGATACAAGGTAATCACAGAGGTAACAAGTATATTAATATAACTGTGCTGACTGGGGAATGGATAATAAAGGGATTATCTATCTGCAGACTGTCCCTTTAAATGGAAGTGTAGAAATTAGTGAAATTAAGCAGCATGCACAAATGCTGCTAAAATATTTGTGTGTTTTTAAATTTTTATTTGTTTTATTTTTTTAAACTTTTATTCTTAACCAACTCTGAGTACAGTTATACCATGTGTAAATCTTAGCACCTCACAGGGTGATTTAAATAGATTATCTGATCAGAGTGATACATCAGTAGAGATATTTCCAACCATTGATATTACAGATATATTACAGATAGTACAGTGTTTGTACAGTTCAAAGCTTTTTACAGATGAAAAATAACAATTACTGTATATGAATTATGTACTCATTATTGGGGTTTTATTGATATATATATAAATATATATATATATATATATATATATATATATATATATATATATATATATATATATATATATATATATATATATATATATATATATATATATATAAACTAAACTAAATACACCTTCAAATTAAATGAAATTAAATATGGATAAGTGTGAGGTACCCGCATGCTTGTTATTATAATTACATTTTCAAGGGACATAATACTCATATGCTAAATCACTTGAAACTGATGCAGTATAACTGTAAAAAGCTGACAGGAAAATATCACCTGAGCATCTCTATGTGAAAAAGGAAGATATTTTACATCACAATTTCCACAGCTCAGCAGAGTAAGTTCTGTGCAAAAAGTTATACTCAGCTGCTGCTCAGCTGCAGGTAAAAAAAAAAATGAAGAAATGAACAGCAGCCAATCAGCATTAGCAGTACTGAGGTCATGAACTCTTTTACTTAACTCTCATGAGATTTAATTGTAAACTTCCTTAAGCTGAATAGGGAAATAAGATGAGAGTAAGCTCGCTCCTTCTGCTGTCCCGAGACAGACATACTGATTTGTGGCTTAGAAGTCCTTTATATTGGGATGTGGCTACTGAGAAACTTTTGAGGTAAAATATCTTTCTTTTTTATATAGAGATGTTCAGGTGATCTAGTCAACTTTTTACAGCTATACTGCATCACTTTCAAGTGTTTAAACATTTGGGTACTATGGCCCTTTAAGCAATACACAACAGACCCAAAAAACTGAAAATAAAAATAGATGAGAACCCTCGTCTCTGGTGTCCTTGCCACAGCATATTAAACAAGATATACAGCAGACATATACGTTTCATTTTTGTTACAGCTAATTATTTTCCCATATACTATCTTATTACTAGCTCATGTGTACTAATATACTTAGTATTACCATCTCAAACTGGACCGGTAGGAGGTCATATAAAATAAAAAATTAAAAAAAAAAGGAATTAATTTTTCTCTCTCTCCCCTCATCCCTCTCCCAATTCCTAACCCTTTATATCAACCAATGTTGCGGAAAGGGGCCTCAAAACACTGACATACAAAAGTGATCTGATTTTTTAAAAGATACAACTATTTGTCTTTGGATTTCTTCTGGATATGACAGCCTTACCCTTCTCCATTTAGAAAAAAACCTCTTAACTCTGCTCTTCCATACTGTATTTGGACCATGCTGTTCTATATTAATCTGATAAAATATTTTCCTTAGAAATTCATTCAAGATGGGAGCTGATTTCGCTTTCCAAGAACTTAAGATAATATTCCTACCAACTAGAATGGCTGTATTTATCAGATCATTATTCATATTATCAGTGGGACCTTTATATAGAAATATGATATCTGCAAGGTTAAAAGTTATCTTCCTGTCCAGGAATCTATTTAACCAGAAGTTCACTTTTTTCCAAAACTTGTTAACTTTTGGACATTGCCAAAGACAATGAATTAAATTAGCATTTGGGAAAGAGCATCTGGAGCAAAGCACAATCCTCCGTGGAGACCATCTCACAACTATCTCTGGTGACAAATATGCTTTGTTTAGAACTCTTATGTGTGACTCTGTCCAAGTCTGTGAGGATGTACAATTGTAAACCACCTTTATACTTTACATAATATCCTCCACTGAAATATTAATAGCTTCCCTCTGCCATTTGCCTTGCATATTCTCTAAGTTCTCCTGGCCTGTCTTACGCAATAATAGATTGTACCATACTGAGATTGAAGTGAACCCGGCTCCATTTAGCTTGATCCCTTGATCTATCTCCCCCAATGACCAATCTCTTTCCTGTCCTCCCATTAAAGAAGTATAGTACTGTCTAAGCTGAAGATACGCAAAAATTATTTGTTTGATAGCCCATACTCCTGCCTTAAGGTGTCAAATGACTTCATGGAACCTAGAGCCTGGTCCTCCAATTGATACATATATGCCAATCCTTCTTGTTTCCTTCTCATACATTTTTTTGTCACTAAGCTCGGGGTAAAATTCATATTTCCCCTGATAGGGAGGTACCGTGATAGACGCTTATTTATACCTAGTACCCTTTTAAGTTTATACAAGGCTAGGACCACATTGTATATTGTTTTTCTGTTTTTTATACATGTTGGAATATCATTTTTTCTGCATGGATTAGACCTATTGTTGAAGCAATCTGTATAATATCATTATCTAGATCTATATATGACATCATAGTCTGTTCATTTATCCAATCGCTGGCTACTTTAATCATACTTGCTAAATTATATAACCTTATATCTGGGAGGCCTAAACCTCCAACCTCTCTATTCTGAACTAATTTCCCACGTGCTATTCTTTACTATTTTTATTCCACAAAATCTGAGAGCAACATGATTAAAACTTTTTCACATCTTTGTCTTTGATAAATATAGGGAGATTTTGACACAAGAACAAGATTTTAGGTAATAAGATCATCCTGACTAGCTGTATTTTAGCCGAGAGGGATAATGGTAGCTGGCTCCACCTTCCTAGATTTGCTCTAATTGAAATCCATAAATCTCTGTAGTTAATTTTGTACCATTCTGACGGGTCTCTACTTAAATTAATACCTAAGTATTTAATCTGTCTGTCTGCTTCCTTAAAAGGAAGTATATGTACACTTGTCCTATTTTTAATTAGCCATAGAATTTCAGATTTTGGAATATTTATCCTGTACCCTGAGAAAGAGTTGAAATTGCGAATTAGGTTTACCAAAATTGGGATATTTTCTCTGGTGTTTCAAATAAAGGTAAGCAAATCATCAGCATAAAGAGAGAGCACTATTTTTGTATTTCTTACCACTATTCCTGGTAATTTTCTTCTAAATTTTATTGCTAGGGCTTCTATAGATATGTTGAAGTGTAGAGGTAAAAGCAGGCAGCCCTGCCTTGTACCTTTGGCAATTTCAAGTTTTGGAGAAAGATAGCCATTAATTGCAATAGAAGAATATGGATTTTTATATATAAGTTTAACAAAAGCACTAAAATGCCCTGTAACCCCGAATTTATCTAGACACATAAATAGATGGTCCCATATAATGGAATCAAACGCCTTCTCGGCATCAATTGTGACTAGGGCTGCATCCTCTGACTTTTGATTCCTCTGTTTCTTAGATTTTATCCAGAAATGTTCCATTATCATCAAAACTCGTCGCATATTTTTAGTCGGATTACGTACGTCCATAAAACCTGCTTGGTCCTTGTGGATTAGTGTCCCTATAATTTCTAGTCTGTATGCCACTATTCCTGTTAACAGTTTGTAATCATTATTTAATAACGAGATGGGCCTATAAGAGTCAACTGATTCCGGATCCTTACCCTTTTTCAGAATGAGATTAATCGTTGCCGCTGTGTAGTATGGGGAGGCCATATCATTTGAAATAAAATATTTGTTAAATAAATCATGCAAGGTGGGCAATATCTGATCTGCTAAAATCTTATAGAATTCTATTGGAACCTGGTCTGGGCCTGGCGCCTTCCCACCGTCGCGATTTTTATAGCCTTCAAAATTTCTTCCTGGGTAATAGGCGCATTTAACTCATCTAGATTTTCTTTGTCTAGCCTGGGAACCTGTATACTACTCCAAAAATCCTGTTTTTTAACATTATCAATCTCTTCTGCTGCATAGATTCTCTGAAAATATTCATATATCTTTAATCCGAGCAATATTTATATGTCTACCTGTTTGAGTTTTAATTGCCGCTACATAATTTTTCTTTCTGCGAGAGTTAGCCAATAGAGAAAGCCATTTCAAAGTTCCTCCATTAAAATTAAGAAATGTGGCACTTTTTTTAATCTCATCTAGCGACAACTTTTGGTTCAATAAACTCTCTTGTTCTAATTTTGCTTCTTGATATTTATCCCATGATCTATTTTCTGGCTTTTCCAGATACCTCCCATTGCTATTTTTCAGCGCATTTGCTAATTGTACTTCTCTAGCCTTAGATATCCTATTTTGTTTTATAAGCCAAGCCTTAATTTCTCCACGAAGGAATGCCTTTGCAGTTTCCCAGAAGATCTCAACTTCTAACGCACAAATTCGTTCCATTTCTCTCTCAGCCAATTCTGAAATTTAAAATTTTGGAGTAAGTATATTAAAATATTGTTTTCTCCTATCTTCACGGGTGTCTTTTTCCTATAATATTTTAATATGTTAACCTTATCCTGAAAGTTCAAATATTTTATAATCACTGTTCTTTTTCTGTTGGAAGCTGGGCTCTGATCTCTCACCTGTCCTATCCTGTGGGCCCTTTCTACTGGTAAATTGCTGTCTTGTAAACCAATGATTTTTGACAATAGAACTGCTGCAAAATGTAGCAGATCCTAATATTCAGGGGTTTCCGGAAGGCCCAATATCCTTAAATTATTCCTTCTTGCCCTGTCCTCCAGTTCCTCCAATTTAGACTGAAGTGCTACAATCTTATTGTCGTGACTTTTTACCGTATGCTCCTGTATGTTGGTTCTGTCGTCTAAATTAGAAATTCTCTCCTCTACTTCTACCATCCTAGCTGCGAAGTGTTTGACTTCTGTGGAGAGTTGTGAAAAATCTTTCCTTAATTGTTCAAACTGTGGTGTTATCATATCAGATATCTGTTTAATTAGGTTCTTTGTGTCTGTAGGCACCAGCCATTGTTCACTGTCCATAGTATTATCTAAGGCAGCATCTGTATTAATCTTACTCTTTTTCTCTTTCTGTTTGGGGGCCATCCCTGGTGATTTAGTTTTCGTGCTATAAGTGAATTTCTCCATAAAAGTTTATTCCGTGCAAAAAAGTAAAATGGAAAAAATTAACAAAAATAAAATTCAAATCCTGAGATTGCTTTATCGTGTTTGAAAGCTCAACTCTTGCTAAACCCTGCGAAAGGCGTGAGCAGTGATCAGAAATACTCAGTTATGTGCGCCTGATTCCACTACCTAAAATTAGGTGCTTATTACCTTGTGTTAGGTGACTCTGATTGTTATGTGGCTCTTCAATAACAGATGTGTGCCTTTTGTGAGACACATATCCTTTACCCTTCAAATGTCAGCACACTTCAGACTTGATTATTAAGCTCTACTTATTCCATAATTTGTGCCCTGTGTCAATAGTTCTAGAATGCTATTATTCTATACTATTAGTGATGTGATCCCCTTTAATGCCCCCTTTACAATATTTAAAAAACTTTTTGCTTTAACTAACAGAGAGAAAAAAACAGTCTAAGCTGCCTGTCATAATCCACTTGTGATCTGTCTTCCCTTCCCCCGTCAACTTCTTCTTCTATTCCCTGCCGACCTTTTAATGCCTACTAATCTTTGCGTTAGAAACACAAATACATATCTTAGTTATACATGCAGAAATCCACCTCTTATGTCGAGATATTCTCAACCTACAAATATAGTGTGTATTATTTTCACAAAATTAAAACTAACAGGCTAACAGATAGTACTTGATCTTATTTAGCATCAGTCTCTTGCCCGTTAGATTCCCCAATCAAAACTAACAGGGACTCTTAATACGTTAACTGTATATCATCAAAGACCCTTAATCTTCGCCTATAATCTGGGGGGGCCCACAAGAGTCTTAATATATCCGGACTCCTCAGTCTCTGTCAAGTTGACGACATTAACAACTCTGCTTCCAAAGTCTTGTTCAAACGGTTATCCAGGCAGGTAAACAAATTCTTTATGCTGCCACCCCTTAACCCCTTCTTCTTCTCTTCTTCAATTCCCTCTGCTTATCTACTAATCTGCGAAATCTGTAGCTGGGAGACGTATTCAGCCCCACCTTGTAGTCAGAGTGAGCATGCAGAGTGTTTTTCCTGTAACCGACAGTCCCCCTCTTTTTTCCCCCCCTCCAAGCACTGTCAAACAACTGGGCATATGATTTTTGCAGAATCTCTCTGTGACAGGGGTGCTCCTCTTAAGTCGTATAATAACCTCTTTTAAACCACCTTGGGGAAGTGCGAGTATCAAGTCTACTTAACAGTTACATATTCCAATATCCACATAAGGTATCGGCATTAGGGGTAAGGGGTGTGTAAGACACTTTTACTTAACTTAAGGTAAGTCTTCACGGTGATCACTAACTTCTCCGGTTCGTCTCCTCTGCTGTAACTTCCAGCAGTGTGTCCACCTCTGGACCTGCTCCTACCTTGTCAGTCGGCACTGTACACTTTCTAGGTGTACATTGTGCACCACCTACCGCCTGCCGACCGGGGATCTGGGTTGGTTGCCTCCTCCTCTGCTTCCCTTGCCCGCAGACCACCTGTGGCTGTGACAATGCGAATAGGTTCCGGCGGCTTCCTTGATGTCTATCTGGCGGGTTTGCCCGCTCTTAGTGGGCGTCTTCCTGGCTGATGTCGACTGCTTGTTTCAGCCTACAGATCTCTGCACACAATATGGGGAGGCTGTATTCTCTTGTACCTTAGAGCGCCAAACTTGCAACCCCTGACAAGCTCCTCCTCTTCCGGCTTCCGGTGCTGAGCACTCAAAGCTCCAAGACATACACCGTTTTTAAATTTTTATCAATTACATTTTTTCAAAGCATTGGTATCTAATATATATTTTTTTTGCATTTTTCCAATAGATTATCAGAGTCTGAACAGCATTAGAATGGATTAAGACCATGTTTGCTGCAATTGTTTTTTTAATCAAGTGACAATGAGACTTGCTGCTTGTGGACTTTCAGCATCTCCCTTCATATGATAACTACGGCAAATAAGTTTGGAATGGAGAGGGAGGGATGGGTCTCTACACTACAGAAAAAAAATTCAGATGGAGGAGGCCCTACTTAAAGGGACACTTAAGTAAAAATAAACTTTTATGATTCAGATAGAACAAGCCGTTTTAAGACACTTTTCAATTTACTTCCAATGTCAAATTTTGCAAAGTCTTTTTATATTCACACTTTCTGGGGAGCAAAATCCTACTGAGCATGTGCACTAGCTCACAGAGTATACAAATACTAGTCTCTGATTGGCTAATGTCTGTCACATGATGCAGGGGGCCGGAAAATGGGAGAAAAATAAATTTGTCAGAAACAAAATCTACTGCTTATTTGAAATTCAGAGTAGGTGTTAAATCATTGTCTTTTTATTATGCACCTGTTAATTATACAATTCTACTGCATTGAGTGGTCCTTTAATGATCGCGTGAATATGAATAAATAAATACAAAAATACTATAACCTGGGTACTGCTTAGGTTTCTATGATTATGGATGTAGATCTATGTTATGCTTTACCTGGGCGGAACTACCTATAGTGCAGCAGGTGCAGTGGCACCGGGGCCCTAGGGCTGGGGCCCCATATCAGTCAGTCTGTGCATAGGCTTGTGCAGAATGTGTACAATCCTAACACAGGGGGCCTATCTATCTATTTATCTATCTATCTATCTATCTATCTATCCTCAAAATCATTATACAGAGTTACCTTTGGGGGTCCCAAAACGTTTTTGCACCAGGGCCCTCTGTTGAGCTAATCCGTTACTGTGCGATACAATGGTCAAAAGTGTTTACTGTGCCTTTAATGCTTTTAGTAAACACTTTGACAATGGCAAGCGTCAAAAGAAAAAAAAAAAACAGACACCAATTGTAGAGAATTAAAGTAGATTTGATAATTTTCTTGATGAAAAGCAAATGAGAAATAAAGATACAATTTATTAAATTGTGTTTTACAATTGTCAGTGCTTACTTCGCCCACTATTTGTATCCAATACAGAGTGTGTGTGTGTGTGCTATTGCTGTTAGTACTGCAGGTACTAGGATACCAGCACAGAAAAACAGGGGTCAAAACTGCTCTGAAATGTGTTTATCAGTCAATAATGTATACAGATCTCTGGCAAGTACATTTCTTTACTTGGCAGCTAATGCTTTTAGCAAGCAGTTTGACAATAGCAAGTTTCCATTAGAAGAAAAAAACAAACAGACATTTATTGTAAAGATAAAAAGAAGATCTGATAACTTTCTTGATAGAAAGCAAATGTGAGAGGTAGTGATACAATTTATTAAACAGACATAAAAGCTAATGTTTTTGAGACACTAAAAGGAAAATGTATCAAACTGGTAGGTGGACAAATTCACAGAGAACCTTATACTATATATATATATATATATATATATATATATATATATATATATATATATATATACTGGATGTGTGTGTGTGTGTATATATATATATATATATATATATATATATATATATATATATATATATATATATATATATATATACAGTATCACACAAAAGTGAGTAGACCCCTCACATTTTTGTAAATATTTTATTTTATCTTTTCATGTGACAACACTGAAGAAATGACACTTTGCTACAATGTAAAGTAGTGAGTATAAAGCCTGTATAACAGTGTAAATTTGCTGTCCCCTCAAAATAACTCAACACACAGCCATTAATGTCTAAACCGTTGGCAACAAAAGTGAGTACACCCCTAAGTGGAAATGTCCAAATTGGGCCCAAGTGTCAATATTTTGTGTGGCCACCATTATTTTCTAGCACTTTTCTTGGGCATGGAGTTCACCAGAGCTTCACAGGTTGCCACTGGAGTCCTCTTCCACACCTCCATTAAAATATCATGGAGCTGGTGGATGTTAGAGACATTGCGCTCCCCCACCTTCCATTTGAGGATGCCCCACAGATGCTCAATAGGGTTTAGGTCTGGAGACATGCTTGGCCAGTCCATCACCTTTACCCTCAACTTCTTTAGCAAGGCAATCATCATCTTGGAGGTGTGTTTGGGGTTGTTATCATTTTGGAATACTGCACTGCGGCCCAGTCTCCGAAGGGAGGGGATCATGCTCTGGTTCAGTATGTCACAGTACATGATGGCATTCATGGTTCCCTCAATGATCTGTAGCTCCCCAGTGCCGGCAGCACCCATGCAGGCCCAGCCAATGACACTCCCACCACCATGCTTGACTGTAGGCAAGACACACTTGTCTTTGTACTCCTATTTGCCGCCACACACGCTTGACACCATCTGGGACGACAGCCATGCAGACCAATTTGATGCAGTGTGCGGCGTATTATCTGAGCACTGACAGGCTGACCCCCACCCCTTCAACCTCTGCAGCAATGCTGGCAGCACTCATACGTCTATTTCCCAAAGACAACCTCTAGATATGAAGCTGAGCACGTGCACTTAACTTCTTTGGTCGACCATGGCGAGGCCTGTTCTGAGTGGTACCTGTCCTGTGAAACCGCTGTATTGTCTTGCCCACCGTGCTGCAGCTCAGTTTCAGGGTCTTGGCAATCTTCTTATAGCCTAGGCCAGTGGTGGGCAAGAGGTAGATCGCGGTCTATCAGTGGACTGCTAGTGAATTTTGAGGTGACCGCCTGGAAAATTTCAAAAGTCTGCATAATAAGAGAAATATTTCTCACAGATCTAGATTCTGAGTAAAAGAGCCTCTCCACTGTAGATGTATGAGAAATGTTTATCTTATGCAAACTTTTGAAATCGGCTATGAGTCTATGACGGCGGTATGTGTACTTCAGCATGCGCAACGTGGCTGTAGTTGAACTTGCTGCCCTAGCTTTGGTTACTGTCTGTCCCAAACTCTCCTACTTTTTGTCTCAAGAGCAGTCAGTCCATAGTACCGACTCTTCATGTACCAGGCTTTGATGCTGCTCTCTGATACTTTCACTGACACACTAATATTAGCTATACTGTGCTAGTTTCTGCAGACTTCTGTCCCCAGAATTAGTTGTCACCAGATTGTGCAGGTAAGTGCTGTTGCTGCTATACCAGTCTCTGGTTTCTGTGTAAGGCGGTACAGAGCCTGCAGGTCCTGCCGCTTTCACAACAATTTGCAGTAGTCTTCAGCTAGTAGCAGACGGATGGAGAGCAGCCAACAGAACCAGCCCCCTAATCCACCTGACATGGCGTCCAGCCAATAAAATTACTTTGTAGAATGAGTCTATCTATGATTGGCTGAGAATAGTTCATTGTCATCGTTGTACCTGAGCTGTGGGTTTCCTATGTGTTCCATGCTTGACTACTCCCCTAGCCCTAGACTCGAGCCATCTTGATTGTGAGACTACTTATTCATAAACAGGCACGGTACACAGATAAGTTTGCTGGATGGTCCCAGTGTGACATAAAGAGAGAGCTCTCACAGTCAGTAAAGAGGTGGCTGTATTTATTATTAAATAGCGCAGCTTATTTTTAAAGCTGTATTATTTGTAGCCAAAATATAATTTTCAGCCAGCAACTGGTGTGTTTGTTTTTAGTTAGGTGACCACGTCACTTGGAATAAAATTAGCGGTAGCTCTTGCCTTACAAAGGTCTGCCCACCCCTGGCCTAGGCCATTTTTATGTAGAGCAAGAATTATTTTTTTAAGATCCTCAGAGAGTTATTTGCCATGACGTGCCATGTTGAACTTCCAGTGACCAGTATGAGACAGTGAGAGCGATAACAAATTTAACACCTGCTCCCCATTCACACCTGAGACCTTGTAACACTAATGAGCCACATGACACCAGACAGGGAAAATGGCTAATTGGGCCCAATTCGGACATTTCCACTCACTTTTGTTGCCAACGGTTTAGACATTAATGGCTGTGTCTTGAGTTATTTTGAGGGGACAGCAAATTTAAACTGTTTTACAGGCTGTACACTCACTACTTTACATTGACCTACCTCCTTCCTTACTAACCCGTGTCACTAACTGTCTTTCTCACATCTCATCTTGGATGTCCTCTCACTACCTTAAGCTAAATCTCTCCAAAACTGAACTCCTTATTTTTCCCCCTTCTTCCAATGTCTCCACCCCCAAAATTTCTATAACTGTTGATAATTCCACCATTACCCCTACCCCGCTCGCCCGATGTCTTGGGGTCACACTTGACTCAGATCTTTCCTTCACTCCTCACATCCAGTACTTGGCTAAAGCCTGCCGCTTCCACCTTAAAAACATTGCTAAAATTAGACATTTCCTTTCACAAGATACAACCAAGATTTTAATCCACTCTCTCATCCTTTCCCGCCTCGACTACTGCAATTCCGTCCTCTCTGGTCTACCTAGCTGCCGCAGCTCCTTTACAATCCATTATGAATGCCTCTGCCAGACTCATCTTCCTTACTCGTCGCTCTTCATCTGCTGCACCTCTCTGCCATTCCCTTCATTGGCTTCCTCTTGCCTCTAGGATTAAACATAAAATCCTCACCCTGACATATAAAGCTCTCAACTGCACTGCTCCCCCTACATCTCAGAACTTGTCTCTAGATACTCTCCCTCCCGTCCCCTTCGATCAGCTCAGGATCTCCTCCTCTCCTCCTCTCTTGTTACTTCCTCACATTAACATTTACAGGACTTCTCCAGACTGGCCCCCATCTTGTGGAATTCCCTGCCTCGCTCCATAAGACTCTCCCCTAGTTTTAACAGCTTCAAGCACTCTCTAAAAACTTTACTATTCAGGGATGCATACAACCAACACTAACCTTTCCTAACGCCATTGCTTTCCCCTTGAACCCCTTAGATTGTAAGCCTATGGGCCCAGCTGTTTACAGATCGCTTCATAAGAGCCAACTACAACAGTGATACTCTCGGCAGGGCCCTCTACCCACTTGACCCCTACAAAAGCTATCCTTTACACCGACTATGTTTACAGCGCTGCGGAATCTGTTGGCGCTCTACAAATACCTGATAATAATAATAATTGTAGCAAAGTGTCATTTCTTCAGTGTTGTCACATGAAAAGATATAATAAAATATTTACAAAAATGGGAGGGGTGCACTCACTTTTGTGAGATACTGTATACATAAACAGAGGCACACATAAATACATACGTATTCACGTAATCACAGGCACAAAGAGCCAAACCTCTAAATATTATTGGGAAGGGGGAAGGTCCAATAAACAAAGGGCAGAGTTACCATCATAGCTCCTTGACGATACTGGTAATATATTAATAGGGTTGCAAGGTGTCCCGTATTTCACCAAAAAGTCCAATGGCTGTCCAGTAAAAATATGGGAATAAAAACTGGACACTTTAAAGGACAGTCTACTTGAAAATGTTTTTGTTTAAAAAGATAGATAATCCATTGATTACCGATTCCTGGTTTTGCATAACCAACAGTTATATTAATATACATTTTAACTTTGTGATTACCTTGTATTTAAGTCTCTCCAGACTGTCCCCTTATCTCAGTTCTTTTGACAGACTTGCATTTTAGCCAATGACTGCTGTCTCATAAATAACTCCATGGGAGTGAGTCCAATGTTATCTATATGGCACACATGAACTAGCACTGTCTAACTGTAAAAAAATGTCAAAATGCACTGAGATAAGAAGCGACCTTTCCCTGCAGTTTCCTCCATGTCTAAACTTAAAGGGACAGTATACTGTAAAATATTTTTTTCCTTAAAGGACCAGTAAATACAGTCAATTTGCATGATCAACAAATGCATGATAAAAAGACAAAGCAATAGCACTTAGTCTGAACTTCAAACGAGTAGTAGTTTTTTTTCTGACAAATTTCAAAGTTATTTCTATTTCTACTCCTCCTGTATCATGTGACAGCCATTAGCCAATCACATATGCATATAGTTATATTCTGTTAATTCCTGCACATGCTCAGTAGGAGTTGATGTGACTTAAAAAGTGTAAATATAAAAGACTGTGCACATTTTGTTAATGGAAGTAAATTGGAAAGTTGTTTAAAATGGCATGGTCTATCTGATTCATGAAAGTTTAATTTTGACTTTAGTATCCCTTAAATGTATTTCCAGTTACTTTTTATACCAGCTGCAGAGTATACAACGTATAAGAAATTGCATTTTCAGGTTTATTTGTGTAGATTAAATTGCTGGTTTTGTTCTTTGAAACCACAGCCTTTTAAAATGGGTTGAGCTTGCAGGTAAAATCAGATCTCATTATGTGATCACTTTGTTTACACACACTTGCTTCCTTATCTTATATCTGTATCTAAACCAAAGCTCAATTCTTAGAGAACAATGGAAAATGATCATTTAATTAGTTATCTCTTCTGCACCCCACCAGGGTGTTATTTGTTCTGCTGGCTGTGATATCAAAGCTATTCAATAGCCTGGACTTCGTTTTTGAAACTTAAAGAATAGGTGGGGATACCACAGACTAAATCAGCTATTTCAAATGCTGAAATAAGGGTAAATGAGCTACTTGTAAATAATTTAATACACTCCTGCAGGAAAAATGGGTCATTTGGAACAAATTAAAGGGGGGACATTTTTGGATGAACTGTTCCTTTAAGTTTTAAGCTTATCAAGGTTGGTTGAGTTTCAACCAGGGGCATACTGATCAGGCGGGTAAACAGGACCTGGACCGAGGGCCCAGCAAGCTTAAGCTGGGGTTTCACAGCTGCCCTATCAGTAACAAAGCTGTTAAGTGTGGGTTTAGTGGGGGTCCTGGCCCTAGAGTTGGGGTCTTGTGTCTGGATGCGGGGATTGCTACTTGGGGGACCCTAGAGTGTGTGGGGGGTTCCTGTTGGGTGTCTGTCACTATGTGGGCCATGGAGTGGGAGTTCTGGCCCTGGAGGTTGGGGGCCCTGTCTCTGGACCTTGACGTTAAGGGTTCTGGCCCTGGAGATTGAGGTTTCAGCTGGGGGCAAGGTAGGGAGGCTACCATGTTCATTTGAATATTTCTTTTATAATGGGGGTCAGTGTGAGACAGTGGTTCTTCCCTAATTTTTGCCTGAGACCCTGATTGGTCTTAGTCCACCCCTTTTCACACAACCTTGTTTATACAAAATCTACTTTGTTGCCTGGTTTATATATCTTTCCCTAACTGTCCTCTATAGAAGACAGAGATTAATAGAAAGCTATTTTAAACATGGCAGCGCCTATTACTTTATAGACTCTAGAGTACTTTATAGAAACTAAACTTTTACAATTATATAATCATTATTTAAACAACTAATATAATGGTTAAATACAGCTACATAATATTCTAAGGCTCATCTTTGCTTTGAATACATCGTTATGTGTAGTATGTATTTACTGTTTAATATCCCTTTAAAGTTCTTCTGATTTGTTTTATACTTATCTTTCGGAATGAATATTCAGAAAAATTGTTTTTCTGAATATTCATCTGCTGCATTATTCGGTATTCGTTTAGATTAAAATGAAAACAAAAACATATTTATCAGAGATATCAGCAAAGGGCTACAGGGGAAAGTATCGCCTAGATTTAGAGTTTTGTCTGTAAAGACCCGCGGTGCTAACGAGCCTATTTTTTCCAGCGCACCCTTAAGACAACGCTGGTATTACGAGTTGTCTGAATGGCTGCGTTAGCCTCAGAAAAGGGAGCGTTGAGCATAATTTAGCTCCACTTCAACCCTCAATACCAGCGTTGCTTACGGTAGCGGTTAGCTGGAAAAACGTGCTTGTGCACGATATCCCCATAGGAAACAATGGGGGTGAGCTGGCTGAAAAAAAAACTAACACCTGCAAAAAAGCAGCGTTCAGCTCCTAACGCAGCCCCATTGTTTCCTATGGGGAAACACTTTCTAAGTCTACACCTAACACCCTAACATAAACCCTGAGTCTAAACACCCCTAACCTTACACTTATTAATCCCTAATCTGCCGCCCCCGCTATTGCTGACACCTACATTATATTATTAACCCCTAATCTGCCGCAACCTACATTATCCCTATGAACCCCTAATCTGCTGCCCCTAACATCGCCGACACCTATATTATAGTTATTAACCCCTAATCTGCCCCCCCCAATGTCGCCGCCACCTACCTACACTTATTAACCCATAATCTGCCGACCGGACATCGCCGCCACTATAATAAATGTATTAACCCCTAAACCGTCGCACTCCCGCCTCACAAACACTATAATACATTTTATTAACCCCTAATCTGCCTTCCCTAACATCGCCACCACCTACCTACAATTATTAACCCCTAATCTCCCGCCCCCAACATCGCTGCTACTATAATAAAATTATTAACCCCTAAACCTAAATCTAACCCTAACCCTAACACCCCCCTAACTTAAATTTAATTTAAATAAAATGAAATAAATTTACTTTAATTAAATAAATTATTCCTATTTAAAACTAAATACCTATAAAATAAACCCTAATATAGCTACAATATAACTAATAGTTACATTGTACCTATTTTAGGATTTATATTTATTTTACAGGCAACTTTGTATTTATTTTAACTAGGTACAATAGCTATTAAATAGTTAATACCTATTTAATAGCTACCTAGTTAAAATAATTACAAAATTACCTGTAAAATAAATCCTAACCTAAGTTACAATTACACCTAACACTACACTATCATTAAACTAATTAAATAAATTATCTACAATTATCTAAACTAAAATACAATTAAATAAACTAAACTATAATACAAAAAACCCCACTAAATTACAGAAAATAATAAAAAATTACAAGAAGTTTAAACTAATTACACCTAATCTAAGCCCCCCAATAAAATAAAAAAGCCCCCCAAAATAATAAAATGCCCTACCCTATCCTAAATTACAAAGTAATCAGCTCTTTTACCAGCCCTTAAAAGGGCTTTTTGCGGGGCATTGCCCCAAAGTAATCAGCTCTTTTACCTGTAAATAAAAATGCAATACCCCCCCAACATTACAACCCACCACCCACACACCCCTACTCTAACCCACCCAAACCCCCTTAAAAAAACCTAACACTAACCCCCTGAAGATCTCCCTACCTTGAGTCGTCTTCACTCACTGTTCATCCAAGCGGCATCTTTTATCTTCATCCATCCGGAGCAGAGCAGCAGCATCCTGAAGACCTCCGACGCGGAACATCCATCCTGGCTGACGACTTCCCTAACGAATGACGGTTCCTTTAAATGACGTCATCCAAGATGGCCTCCCTCGAATTCCGATTGGCTGATAGGATTCTATCAGCCAATCGGAATTAAGGTAGGAAAATTCTGATTGGCTGATTCAATCAGCCAATCAGATTGAAGTTCAATCCGATTGGCTGATTGGATCAGCCAATCGGATTGACCCAGCATTCTATTGGCTGTTCCGATCATTCGTCATTGGTCATTCGTCGGGAAGTCGTCGGCCAGGATTGATGTTCCACGTCCGAGGTCTTCAGGATGCTGCCGCTCCGGATGGATGAAGATAGAAGATGCCGCTTGGATGAACACTTCAATCGGATGGAAGACCTCTTCTGCCCTGCTTGGATGAAGACTTCAATCGGATGGAGGACCTCTTCTGCCCCGCTTGGATGAAGAATTCGGCTCGGCTGAGTGAAGATGACTCAAGGTAGGGAGATCTTCAGGGGGTTAGTGTTAGGTTTTTTTAAGGGGTTTGGGTGGGTTTTAGAGTAGGGGTATGTGGGTGGTGGGTTGTAATGTTGGGGGGTATTGTATTTTTATTTACAGGTAAAAGAGCTGATTACTTTGGGGCAATGCCCCACAAAAAGCCCTTTTAAGGGCTGGTAAAAGAGCTGATTACTTTGTAATTTAGGATAGGGTAGGGCATTTTATTATTTTGGGGGGCTTTTTTATTTTATTAGGGGGCTTAGATTAGGTGTAATTAGTTTAAACTTCTTGTAATTTTTTATTATTTTCTGTAATTTAGTGTTTGTTTTTTTGTATTATAGTTTAGTTTATTTAATTGTATTTTATTTTAGATAATTGTAGGTAATTTATTTAATTAGTTTAATGATAGTGTAGTGTTAGGTGTATTTGTAACTTAGGTTAGGATTTATTTTACAGGTAATTTTGTAATTATTTTAACTAGGTAGCTATTAAATAGTTATTAACTATTTAATAGCTATTGTACCTAGTTAAAATAAATACAAAATTGCATGTAAAATAAATATAAATCCTAAAATAGCTACAATGTAACTATTAGTTACATTGTAGCTATATTAGGGTTTATTTTATAGGTAAGTATTTAGTTTTAAATAGGAATAATTTATTTAATGATAGTAAATTTATTTTGTTTTATTTAAATTATATTTAACTTAGGGGGGGTTAGGGTTAGGGTTAGACTTAGGTTTAGGGGTTAATAACTTTATTATAGTAGCGGCGACATTGGGGGCGGGAGATTAGGGGTTAATAATTGTAGGTAGGTGGCGGCGATGTTAAGGAGGGCAGATTAGGGGTTAATACAATTTATTATAGTGTTTGCGAGGCGGGAGTGTGGCGGTTTAGGGGTTAATACATTTATTATAGTGGTGGCAATGTCCGTTCGGCAGATTAGGGGTTAATAAGTGTAGGTAGGTGGCGGCGACGTTGGGGGGGCAGATTAGGGGGTAATAAATATAAAATAGGTGTCGGCGATGTTAGGGACAGCAGATTAGGGGTTCATAGCTATAATGTAGGTTGTGGCGATGTCCAGAGTGGCAGATTAGGGGTTAAAAAAAATTATTATAGGGTTTTTGATGTGGGGGGGCCTCGGTTTAGGGGTTCATAGGTAGTTTATGGGTGTTAGTGTACTTTATAGCACTGTAGTTAAGAGCTTTATGTTCCAGCGTTAGCCCATAAAACTCTTAACTACTGACTTTTTTTGCTGTAGGAGTCATGTCGGTAGAGGCTCTACCGCTCACTTCTTCCAAGACTCGTAATACCAGCGTTAGGCAAATCCCATAGAAAAGATAGGATACGCAATTGACGTAAGGGGATTTGCGGTAGCCTCGAGTCGCGTAAAGAAAGTGAGCGGTAGACCCTTTCCTGCCTGACTCGTAATACCAGCGGGCGTTAAAAAGCAGCGTTAGGACCCCTTAACGCTGCTTTTTAACCCTAACGCAGAACTCTAAATCTAGCTGTATGTTTGCAAATGTTTGTTTGACTGTTACAAATGAGAAATGGGACTTGGGCATTATTATTTCAGATGATTTAAAATTTAGTAAACAATGTAGTATTGAAGCGAGTAAAGCCAGCAGAATGCTTGGATGTATTAGTAGAGGTATTTGCTGCAGAAATAGTAAGGTTCTAATGCCACTTTACAGATCATTAGTTAGGCCTCACCTTGGGTATTGTGTGCAGTTCTGGAAGCCATGGCGGAGATTTAAAAGGACAGGAAACCCCAAAATTTTCTTTCATGATTTGGAGAGCACATACAATTTGAAACAATTTTCCAATTAACTTCTATAATCAAAATGTCTTCATTAACTTGTTATCCTTTGTTGAAGGAGCAGCATTGCACTACCGGCAGCTAGCTGAACACATCTAGTTAGCCAATCACAAGAGACAAATGTGTGCAGGCACCAATCAGCAGCTAGCACACACTAGTGTAGGATATGTGCGTATTCATTTTCAACAAGGGATAACAAGAGAACAAAGCACATTTGAAAATAGAAGTGAATTTGAAAATGTCTTAAAGTTACATACTGAATAATCTGAATCATGCAAGTTTAATTTTGACATTTCTATCCCTTTAATAAGCAGCGGATGCTGCTATCTCCGCGCGTAGTTTCTGGCTTGCCACAAAAAGAAGTTAAGAAGCAGAGGTCTGTGGCGGACTGCAATCATTCCGATTCCGATCAGATTCGATCAGGATGATTGACACCCCCTGCTAGCAACCGATTGACCATGAAGAAATGCTTGTACAATGTTAAAAGCATATGCTGTTGGCATTAAGCGATGCCAAGTGGACATGATTCGCTGTAAATATGTATAGCTTAGAAGAGAGAAGGAAAAGAGGTGATATGATTGCAAATTTCAAGTATATTAAAGGGCTTAGTAAAACTGAGTCACTGAGTATTTTACATAAAATGAAAAATTCAAGAACAATGATGATCTCAAGCTAAAGGATAATGGATTCAGGAGTAATTTAAGGAAGCTTCTTTACAGAAAGAGTGATTGATTCAAGGAATAAACTTCTGCATGAGGTGGTAATGACAAACACTGTGGGGGACTTGCTTGGGACAAGCATAAGGCTATCCTACGAACTAGATAAGTTTATACTTTTAGGTAATATCGTGCAGACTTGCTGGGCCTATGACTCTTATCTGCCGCCAATATCTATGTTTCTATTTTACTGAAAATATTATATTACAGTATTTAACGAAAATGTAAAAATTCTGCGAATATTCATTATTGAAAAACAATTTTTTTTCAAATATTCATCTGCTGTACTATTTGATATTTGTTGAATTAAAATTTTAATAATTTAAAATGTCTGGGAACATTTACATTAAATTTTCAGTAAACAAATGTAAATGTTATAGGTGATCGTTCACCTGTAGCCTAATACTTACCTCTAGCGAGCTGGAAAGCTTCTAATCCACAACTTTCTACTTTAACGCATGCTCTGAAACCCGCCACGCTAAGCCTCCTATTAGTGCGGCACAGGACTCTGTGAAGAACGGTCGGGCTTAGCGCAGCTTTCGAGCACGCTAGAGGTATTTAACCCTTAAAAGCTAATTTAAAGGAAACTAGTGAATACCGACAAGTTTCATCAGTATTTGTTTGCTTTCTTTAAATCAGTTTTGTTTTGTTCGGATCTTCATTTAGAACGAAGCTAATGCATAAGCCTAATTACCACTGCTAAAACAAATCACTATACAAAGTCAAAAAGCTACTCACACCTTCTGTTTCCCTGCTCAGTGCTGCTTTCCTTAAAAAATCAGCAGATGGGGTTAGGTAGGGACAGCTTTCAAACTTCATATGGATTTTTATTGCAGATGAAGGTCCTCCCTTCCCCCTTGTTGCAGATTGTACCTCTGTAACAAGTACGCAATATATGGACAACTGTTAGGAAATTCTTTACCTCTGCCAATGTAGTATGTTAAACAAATACTCAAGTAAACATTACACTTTCATGATTCAGATAGAGCAGCAATTTTAACCAAACTCACTACATTAAGGGGGATATTTATCAAAGATCTGGAGGACCTAATCCGACAGTGTAGATCAGGTCCGCCAGACCTCACTGAATGTGGAGAGCAATACGCTCTCCATATTCAGCATTGCACCAGCAGCTCTTGTGAGCTACTGGTGCAACACCGCCCCCTGCAGATTTGCGGCCAATCGGCTGCCAGCAGGGAGGTGTCAATCAACCTGATCGTACTCAATTGGGTTGAATTGTGGCGATCTCTGTCCACCTGCTTAGAGCTGCTTCATAACTGCTGTTTCTGGCAAGCCTGCAGGCTCGCTAGAAACACGGGCCCTCAAGCTCCATCCGGAGCTTGATAAATGGGCCCCTAAGTCTGCAATATATTAAAGCTCTAAGTAATACACTGAGGGGGGTAGTTATCAAGCCGTCAACCTCAAATACGCTGGAATTCCGCAGCGTATTTGTGGCGAGGCTGATTCGCCTTAGTTATCAAAGGCTAGAGACCGGCAAAAGTAGAATTTAGTGACGTAAGCTTCGATCCGCCGGACTCAGTCCGACACAGATCGATTCTTACATCACTCCAGATGTTCCGCACACAAGTGCGGCACAATCTGACTACTTTTGTTAGTTATCAAAAAGCTAACAGGTACGCTCGGCACTTGTCCGGCCCAGCGTACCTGGTTTTCAATCCGCCGCCCTGGAGGCGGCGGATCCCATAGGAATCAATGGGAGTCTGACCATAGCGAAAGTTCATGTTCGCTGCTGCCAGACATCCCATTGATTTCTATGGGAGCTGTCTACACCTAACACCCTAACATGTACCCCGAGTCTAAACACCCCTAAGCTGTCCCCCCCTACACCGCCGCAACTAAATAAAGTTATTACCCCCTAAACCGCCGCTCCCGGAGACCACCGCAAGCTACTCTATACATATTAACCCCTAAACCGCCGCTCCCTGACCCTGCCGCAACTATAATAAATGTATTAACCCCTAAACCGCCGCTCCCGGACACCGCCGCAGCCTACATTATACCTAGTAACCCCTATCCTGCCCCCCCTATACCGCCGCCCTCTATAATAAAGTTATTAACCCCTATCCTGCCGATCCCGGACCTCGCCGCAACTAAATAAATAGTTTAACCCCTAAACCGCCGCCCCCGGACCCCGCCGCAACCTATATTAAACTTATTGACCCCTAATCTGCCCCCCCTACACCTATAATACATTTATTAACCCCTATCCTGCCCCCCTACACCGCCGCCACTGTAATAAAATTATTAACCCCTAAACCTAAGTCTAACCCTAACCCTAACACCCCCCTAACTTAAATATTAATTAAATAAATCTAAATAATATTTATATTATTAACTAAATTAATCCTATTTAAAACTAAATACTTACCTGTAAAATAAACCCTAAGATAGCTACAATATAATTAATAATTACATTGTAGCTATCTTAGGATTTATATTTATTTTACAGGTAACTTTGTATTTATTTTAGCAAGTTAGAATAGTTATTAAATAGTTATTAACTATTTAATAACTACCTAGCTAAAAGAAATACAAAATTACCTGTAAAATAAATCCTAACCTAAGTTACAATTAAACCTAACACTACACTATCATTAAATTAATTAAATAAATTAACTACAAATAACTACAATTAAATACAATTACATAAACTAACTAAAGTACAAAAAATAAAAAAGCTAAGTTACAAAAAATAAAAAAAATAAGTTACAAACATTTAAAAAATATTACAACAATTTTAAGCTAATTACACCTAATCTAAGCCCCCTAATAAAATAACAAAGCCCCCAAAATAAAAAAATTCCCTACCCTATTCTACATTAAAAAAGTTCAAAGCTCTTTTACCTTACCAGCCCTTAAATGGGCCTTTTGTGGGGCATGCCCCAAAGAAAACTGCTCTTTTGCGTGTAAAAGAAAAATACAACCCCCCCAACATTAAAACCCACCACCCACATACCCCTAATCTAACCCAAACCCCCCTTAAATAAACCAAACATTACCCCCCTGAAGATCATCCTACCTTGAGTCGTCTTCACTCAGCCGAGCCACCGATGGAACCGAAGAGGAGATCCGGAGCGGCAGAAGTGATCCTCCAAGGGGCGCTGAAGAAGTCTTCCATCCGATGAAGTGATCCTCCAGGCGGCGCTGAAGAAGTCTTCCATCCGGGCGATGTCATCTTCCAAGCCAAGCGGCGCTGAAGAAGTCTTCCATCCGGGCGATGTCATCTTCCAAGCGGGGTCTTCAATCTTCTTTCTTCAGGATCCATCTTCATCCCGCCGACACGGAACATCCTTCTTTCCCGACGGACTACCGACGAATGAAGGCTCCTTTAAGGGACGTCATCCAAGATGGCGTCCCTTCAATTCCGATTGGCTGATAGGATTCTATCAGCCAATCAGAATTAAGGTAGGAAAAATCTGATTGGCTGATTGAATCAGCCAATCAGATTGAAGTTCAATCTGATTGGCTGATCCAATCAGCCAATCAGATTGAGCTTGCATTCTATTGGCTCTTATTTTTGGGCTAAATAATGTAGTAGACCGAATAACTAAAAACTTTTAATCCCACGTTACCCTGTTCCTGGCTGCCTCCGTGTTAAAGAAATGTTTTCCTATTTTGACTGGCATATGGTACAGCCAATAGGGGGTGCACCATACATCCTATGTATTTTCTCTTCGCCGCACGATTCCAAACTGCGCAGGTGCAGTTCTCAGGGAGCACGGCGGTGAGAAAATACAAAGGGCGTATGGTGCATTCACCTGCCTCTTGAGGATTGACCACAAGTTCTCAGTGGAATTAAGGTCTGGGGAGTTTCCTGGCCATGGACCCAAAATTTTGATATTTTGTTCCCCAAACCACTTAGTTATCACTTAGTTATCACTTTTGTCTTATGGCAAGGTGCTCCATCATGCTGGAACCAAACTGTTCTTGAATGGTTGGTAGAAGTATCTCTTGGAGGATGTTTTTGTACCATTCTTTATTCATGGCTGTGTTCTTAGGCGAAATTGTGAGTGAGCCCATTTCCTTGGCTGAGAAGCAACCCCACACATAAATGGTTTTAGGATGCTTTACTGTTGGCATGACACAAAACTGATGGTAGCGCTCACATTTTCTTCTCCGGACAAGATTTTTCTGGATGCCCCAAACAATCAGAAAGGGGATTCATCTGAGAAAATGACTTTACCCCAGTCCTCAGCAGGCTGTACCTTTTGCAGAATAACACACTGTCCCTGATGTTTTTCCTGGAGAGAAATTCTTTGCTGCCCTTCCTGACACCAGGCCATCCTCCAAAAAGTCTTCGCCTCACTGGATGTGCAGATGCACTCACACCTGCCTGCTGCCATTCCTGAGCAAGCTCTGCACTGGTGGTGCCCCGATCCCGCAGCTAAATCAACGTTAGGAGATGGTCCTGGCACTTGCTGGATTTTCTTGGTCTCCCTGAAGCCTTCTTCACAACAATTGAACCTCTCCCCTTGAAGTTCTTAATGACCCGATAAATGGTTGATTTAGGTGCAATCTTAGTAGCAGCAATATCCTTGCCTGTGAATCCCTTTTTGTGCAAAGCAATAACTGCACGTTTCCTTGCAGGTAACCATGGTTAACAGAAGAAGAACAATGATTTCAAGCACCACCCCCCTTAAAGCTTCCAGTCTGATATTCTAACAGTCAGCATGACAGAGTGGTCTCCAGCCTTGTCCTCCTGTGTTAATGAGAGAATCACTGACATGATGACAGCTGGTTCTTTTGTGGCAGGGCTGAAATGCAGTGGAAATGTGTTTTTGATGATTAAGTTCATTTTTATGACAAAGAGGAACTTTGCAATTAATTGCTATTGATCTGATCACTCTTCATAACATTCTGATGTATATGCAAATTGCCATCATAAAAACTGAGGCAGCAGACTTTGTGAAAATTAATATTTGTGTCATTCATAAAACTTTTGGCCAGGACTGTAGGGGAGTGGGAATAGAAAATAATCTACTACTCATTTGAAGGTCAGACTAAGTGCTATTGCATTGTCTTTTTAGCATTCATTTGTTGCTTATGCAAATTTACTGTATTTACTTGTCCTTGAAAGAAGCCAGCACCAAAGGGGTTTAAAGGATTAAAATGCCATAAATGTGCAAAAAAACAAACAAATGTTCTAATGTGTAACAGCATTTTTATTATTGTGCTGTAGCATTTAACAATGGGATCGTCCACAATGCTTTAGAAAGATGTATCAAACAATTTTCAACAGAAAAAAACACTCATTTAAAGGGACATGAAACCCAAATTTTTTCTTTCATGATTCAGATAGAGAATACCATTTCAAACAACTTTCCAATTTAATTATATTATTTAATTTGCTTCTCTCTCTTGTTATCCTTTGCTGAAATGTTTATCTAGGCAAGTTCATGTGCAGCAGAGAATCTAGGTGCTAGCTGCTGATTGGGGGCTGCATATATATACTGATTGTCATTGGCTCGCCCATGTGTTCAGATAGAAACCAGTAGTGCATTGCTGCTCCTTCAACAAATGATACCAAGATAATAAAACAGATTAGATAATAGAAGTAAATTAGAAAGTTGTTTAAAATTGTATTCTCTATCTGAATCATGAAAGAAAATTTTTGGGTTGTCCCTTTAAGTTTATGGGGAGTTTGTAGATAAATCAGTTGATATGTTTTTCTATAGGATTTTGATTGACCCCTACATTTTTAATTCCTGAAAAGGGTTTATTCTATAGTTAAAAGGATTTTAAACAGCACCCCATTATTAAAAACAAATATGTTAAATCAAAATAAACATAAAAATAAACAGATTGTGTTAAAAACATCAAGCAATTCACTTGTTTTCTTGCTAAATGAACACTTAGTAGTTATCAGTGTAGCCACTGCCCTCAGTGAGATAAGAGAGCTGACATGTTGATAACTTAAATTGCATTCTGCCTCTTCTGAGCATGGGCAAAACAGACTTCCTGTTTATCTAGTATTCTTTGTATAGGAACGCATCTCATGTTACTCTAGAAGTTTTATGAAAACAAGCTAGATATTCCTTCCTGTTGAGACCGCAGCCCTCTTGTAGGGCTGTGACAGGAAGTAATGGACACTACTCAGATTAAGTAAAAAAAAAAAAAAAAAATGTAAAATCCTTTTAAAATTATGAATAATACATGTTGCAATGATTTGTATTAAGTATAAGCTTCTGCTTAGTGCTTTATCAACCTTTTAAAGTCAACTCTATGGCATCAATGCGCTACTGGGAGCTAGCTGAATACATCTGGTGAGAAATATGACAAAAGGCATACATGTGTAGCCACCAATCAGCAGCTCCTAGTAGTGTACTGCAGCTCTTGAGTCAATTTAGGTATGCTTTTAACAAAGGATACCGAGAGAATAAAGTAAAATTGATGACAGTAATAAACTGAAAAGTCCCTTAAAATTGCATGGTCTATTCTGAATCATGAAAATTTAATTTTGATTTTCATGTTTCTTAAAAGGGACATGAAACCCAATTTTTTTCTTTACTGATTCAGATAGAACATACATTTTTAAACTTTGTATATTTTATTGAAGCAGCAGAAATGCACTACTGTGAGCTAGCTGAACACATTTGTAAGAAAATTAAAATGGGCATACAAGATAAGCTACCAATTAGCAGCTAGCTCCAAGCTCCTGAGCCTATCTAGATTGGCTTTTCAACAAAGGATACCAAGAGAATGAAGCAATTAGATAATAGCAGCAAATTGGAAAGTTGTTTAAAATATTATGTTCTATCTGAATCACGAAAGAAACATTTTGGGTTTAATTTCCCTTTAACCCCTTAACGACTGAGGACGTGCAGGGTACGTCCTCAAAAAAAAGGCAGTTAACGCCTGAGGACGTACCCTGCACGTCCTCGGTGTGGAAAGCAGCTGGAAGCGATCCTGCTCGCTTCCAGCTGCTTTCCGGTTATTGCAGTGATGCCTCGATATGGAGGCATCCTGCAATAACCTTTTTAAGCCATCCGGTGCAGAGAGAGCCACTCGGTGCAGAGAGAGCGGGTGGGAACCGATACGCTACAGAAAATGCTATAATAAAAAATGTTAAAAAACGTCTAAAAAGTAAAAAATAAAACGATCAGCAAGGTGGTGGGGGTTTGTCTGTGTGTGGGGGGGGGAAGCTACACTACAGAAAAAAACCAAACCAACAAAAAAAAGCACTTTTTTTTGCAAACTGGGTACTGGCAGACAGCTGCCAGTACCCAAGATGGCCCCCAATAAGGCAGAGGGGAGGGTTAGAGAGCGGTTTTGGGGGGGATCAGGGAGGTTGGGGGCTAAGGGGGGATCCTACACAGTAGCATATGTAAATAAGCTTAAAAAAATGTTTTTATTTTTTTTAAAAACCCTTTTATTTTAGTACTGGCAGACTTTCTGCCAGTACTTAAGATGGTGGGGACAATTGTGGGGTGGGGGAGGGAAGGGAGCTGTTTGGGAGGGATCAGGGGGTGGGATGTGTCAGGTGGGAGGCTGATCTCTACACTAAAGCTAAAATTAACCCTGCAAGCTCCCTACAAACTCCCTAATTAACCCCTTCACTGCTAGCCATAATACACGTGTGAGGCGCAGCAGGATTTAGCGGCCTTCTAATTACCAGAAAGCAACGCCAAAGTCATATATGTCTGCTATTTCTGAACAAAGGGGATCCCAGACAAGCATTTACAACCATTTGTGCCATAATTGCACAAGCTGTTTCAGTGAGAAACCTAAAATTGTGAAAAATTTTACTTTTTTTTTTTTAATTTGATCGCATTTGGCTGTAAAATGGTGGCATGAAATATACCAAAATGGGCCTAGATCAATACTTTGGGTTGTCTACCACACTACACTAAAGCTAAAATTAACCATACAAGCTCCCTACAAGCTCCCTAATTAACCCCTGCACTGCTGGGAATAATACACGTGTGGTGCGCAGCGGCATTTAGCGGACTTCTAATTACCAAAAAGCAATGCCAAAGCCATATATGGCTGCTATTTCTGAACAAAGGGGATCCCAGAAAAGGATTTACAACCATTTGTGCCATAATTGCACAAGCTGTTTGTAAATGATTTCAGTGAGAAACCTAAAATTGTGAAAAATTTAACTTTTTTTTTTTATTTGATCGCATTTGGCGGTGAAATGGTGGCATGAAATATACCAAAATGTGCCTAGATCAATACTTGGGGTTGTCTACTACACTACACTAAAGCTAAAATTAACCCTACAAGCTCCCTAAAAGCTCCCTAATTAACCCCTTAACTGCTGGGCATAATACACTTGTGGTGCGCAGTGGCATTTAGCGGCCTTCTAATTACCAAAAAGCAACGCCAAAGCCATATATGTCTGCTATTTCTGAACAAAGGGGATCCCAGAGAACAATTTACAACCATTTATGCCATAATTGCACAAGTTGTTTGTAAATAATTTCAGTGAGAAACCGAAAGTTTGTGGAAAAATTTGTGAAAAAGTGAACGATTTTTTGTATTTGATCGCATTTGGCGGTGAAATGGTGGTATGAAATATACCAAAATTGGCCTAGATCAATACTTTGAGATGTCTACTAAAAAAAAATATATACATGTCAAGGGATATTCAGGGATTCCTGAAAGATATCAGTGTCCCAATGTAACTAGCGCTAATTTTGGAAAAAAGTGGTTTGGAAATAGCAAAGTGCCACTTGTATTTATGGCCCTATAACTTGCAAAAAAAGCAAAGAACATGTAAACATTGGGTATTTCTAAACTCAGGACAAAATTTAGAAACTATTTAGCATGGGTGTTTTTTGGTGGTTGTAGATATGTAACAGATTTTGGGGGTCAAAGTTAGAAAAAGTGTGTTTTTTTCCATTTTTCCTCATATTTTATAAAATATTTTTATAGTAAATTATAAGATATGATGAAAATAATGGTATCTTTAGAAAGTCCATTTAATGGCGAGAAAAACGGTATATAATATGTGTGGGTACAGTAAATGAGTAAGAAGAAAATTACAGCTAAACACAAACACCGCAAAAATGTAAAAATAGCCTTGGTCCCAAACGGACAGAAAATGGAAAAGTGCTGTGGTCATTAAGGGGTTAAATACTATCCAGCATTGTGCAAAGCAGCTTTCATATTAGTTGCTAGATTTAAAAAGTTATCGTATTTGCTATAAAAAAAAACCCTTTAGATACTTATTCTGTGTGTGCTGCTCTTTTGGCTGTTTTTGCCCCAATGGCTACAAGTGAGTATATGGGGAATATATGTAGCGTGTTTTGTCCAGAAAGCTTGTTTTTTTAACTGCAATTTTACACAATATCCTTACAATATATCTGGCAGAGGTGTGAAAATGACAAATGCGTATTATTTCCTCTAATAATATACGTTCTGGTGAAAGACTGGCATTAGTGACATGTGACTGTGCTTTATTACGCTTTTGGTGATTTGGAATAGCGTGTATATATTTAATTATCATTATAGGAGGTGTCTGGGGGCGGAGAATTATTGGTGCATCATCGTGATATGCTCAGTCCCTTTCTGAAGCTTATGGGCGGTTTCTTCTTGTGTCAAGCAAATTATTAAAGGGACTATTTTTTTACTTTTATAATTCAGATAGAGCATGTAATTTAAATAATTTTCCATTTTATTTCTAATATTTAATTTGTTTCATACTCTTTATATCCTTTGTTGAAAAGTATACCTAGGTAGGCTTATAAGCTGTTGATTGGTGGCAGAACTTGCATTCAGCTAGCGCCCAGTAGTGCATTACTGCTCCTTCAACAAAGGATACCAAGAGAATGAAGACATTTAGATAATAGAAGTAAATTGGAAAGTCGTTTAAAATTATATGATCTTATAATTTGTTGGGTTTCATGTCCTTTTAACTTGCCTGTTAATTTATGACACCTGTGCATATTATTATCTGTAAGATTAATTTGGGACAAGATGAATTGGTGTGGATGCATCAAGGACCATTGGGAGAGGCAGTCACATTTAGGGGAGGCAAATAGGGGGCACATACATTATCCAAGAGTAGTTATACCTCCCCCACCCCAGTACAAGACCACTACATTTATGCAAAAAATCCTGAACAATGTTATAGAGAACTTAATAGAAAACATATTGGCACTTTTTCCAGCTCCTTAAAATCAGCATATTTTTTGTTTGAAATATATTTTGCACTGTTTTCTTTTCTTAACGTTTCTTATATTAAACTTTCAAATCAGGATTTAATTATATCCCAGATGGCTTCATACAGCGCTATTTTATATATCCCCATTAAAATGACCCTTCCCCTGCTGCTCAACCATTTTTGGCATCCCTGGAAATAACATATCCTGTCTAACCTGCACTTGTAGTTCCCTCAAGACACATGGAATAAATTACAGCATTGGCTGGAAGCATGTGAAATAAACTCTAGATTGTAATCAAAACCAGTTTTCACATAACACTCCCATTTTGAGCCATTTTTATAGTTTCCTTCCCTGCACAGATTACTTTCACTCTTTCAATGCTAGGTACATTTGCGCTAAATGCATTATTTTTTTATGTTTTTTTGTTGTTGGTTTTTTTTGGCATTGTGTTTGAGTTTATACATTTGTGAATTTGCCAAAAACTGGTCATTTTCTTAATCCTGTTTGGTAGCCTACCCCTATTTTTATGAGCACATTGCTTTGATAAAAATATATTTTTTATTCCTTGCAACACTGTACAGTAAAATGTGATTCCCCTGTATGTGTTCCAAATGACTTTACTTACTGCAGATTATTAATACTATGGGAAATTGCTCCTTCATGTTTATTTTTGTATTTGAAATAGATGCTGGTGCTCATTAAAACCATCACTTCTTGTTGTCAAGGTTACGTCCATTTAGGGTCAGATTACGAGTGGAGTTTTAACCCGAGCAATAAGGGGCTTATCCGGGTGTTTGCACTTGCTGACTTACCGCTTGTATTATGAGTTAAAAGTAAATGCGATCACTTGAGGGCAGTCGCGATTTACACTTGAATGATTACTGCAACCTCAGAGCACTTGTTAACTGTTTTGTGAAACAAAAAAGTTGCACAAAACACATCAAAAATACATCATAAAGTATAGTTACACTCATAATAACACTAATAAAAAATATTTTAAAAATTGCACAAAAAAGTTATATGGGCTCAAAGATATGAGGTCTCAGGTGTTATAGACATAGACATACATACATATATATGTCTAAATATGTATGTGTATGTATATATATATATATGTGTGTGTGAATGTGTGCATGTGTATTTATATGTGTATATACTGTATGTATTTACAGACATATATACACATATAAACAGATAAATACATATCTATACTATAATCGCGTTAGTAACGTGTCTGTCGGTGTCGCCAGTTGCGCACGCATCCTCAAAGGAATGTTGGTTGCGCGAGGCAGCCAAAAGAATGTTGGCTGCACGCGCAGCCAAAAGAATCCACCTGGATGCAGCTTACGCTGCATCCGGCTGGATTCCGATAATGGCAGGGTGGTGAAAGATCCACCCTGTCATTTTTGGAATCAACCTGGATGCAGCGTAATTTAATTACAAAGCCCCCTAACCTAACACCCCCTAAATTTACCCCAATACTAAGTTACACTTAAATAAATCCTAACATTAAATTAAAAAAAAATAATCTAAAATTAAAAAAATAAAAAACTCTAAAATTACAGAAAAAATAAACAAAATGATCAAAAATAAAAAAAATTAAACCTAATCCCTATGAAAATAAAAAAGCAACCCCCCAAAATAAAAACACCCCTAAACTAAACTACCAATAGCCCTTAAAAGGGCCTTTTGTAGGGCATTGCCCTAAATTAAACAGCTCTTTAACATTTAATAATTACTAAATCCCCCTTAAAAAAAACCCTAAACCCCCTATGAAAAAGTGTAAAATTATATTTTTGCAATATTCATTTTTTATAAAGATTTTAACTATGTATTTACTGTAAATATTGGACATTCCAATGTTCTGCACATAGCAGAATATAGCAGAATATGTTCTAAGTATTTAAATAGATATTCCTATATATATATAATAATAATATATATAATCAATGTAAATATTTGCATAGGAAATTAGCACATCTAGGCAAGATTCCCCGCTTGCTTTTTCCCAGAAATACTTAAAGGGACATTAAACCCAAATTTTTCCAGATAGAGAATACAATTTTAAACAACATTCCAATTTACTTCTATTATCTAATTTGCTTCATTCTTTAGATATCCTTTGTTGAAAAAATAGCAATGCACATTGGTGAGCCAATCACACAAGGCATCTATGTGCAGCCACCAATCAGCAGCTACTGAGCCTATCTAGATATGCTTTTAAGAAAAGTATATCAAGAAAATGAAGCAAATTAGATAATATAAGTAAATTGTAATGTTGTTTAAAATTATATTTTCTATCTGAATCATGAAAGAAAAAAATTTGGTTTAATGTCCCTTTAATATACAATGTTACCAATGCACAAGAGAATTCTGGGTAATATATGCAAATTAGGTATGCAAATTCTCAGGTTTTTTTTTATTCAAAATACTGTTTTAACACAGCGATCCTTTTAAACAGGATTATGACAGCAAACCAGAAATCACTCACTAGACAGCCTGTTTCGTTCTTTTTGGAACTCACCAGTAGGAGATAGATTTCTGGTTGCTGCATTGGTAAAGCTATTTTCATGGTTAAACCAAAATTCATTAAAATTATGGGGGAGATACATTTTAAATTTAAATTGAAAAAAATATTTTTTTTGCTACCGCGACCTTACGGTATCAATAACCAGCCACTTGTAATGGCTGGTTAATTATTGCGTGCCTGCAAACGGTCAAATTTGCCCGTTTGCGGGCACGCAAACATTTAGCGCTCCACTTGTAATCTAGCTCTAAATGTATATTGCAATAATGTTTCCCTTTAAAAATGAAACATTTTAGCATATTTGATATGTGGAATTTAATGGTCATATAACTTTAAAAATTGTTGCTTTTCTAAATTCCACTGAGTATATTATAAAGTTATAGTACATTAGTTATTTAAATATATTATATATTAGTTGTTTAAAATGATATTATTATTATTATTATTATTATTATTATTATATGAGGTGTTTCAATATTGAAAATATAAGTGTAAAGGTTTAGTTTCTCTTTATCCCTGTTTGTGCAGAGCTTTAAATTCCCTTTTAGATTACCCTATGTACAACACAGCCTTGTTTGGACAGTCTCTTTTTTGTTGCTTGTTTTATATCTGTCTCTAATTGTCTTATGCAGGGAAACAGATAAGGGGCAACTTAAAGGACCAGTCAACACATTAGATTTGCATAATCAACAAATGCAAGATAGCAAGACAATGCAATAGCACTTAGGGGCTCATTTATCAAGCTCAGAACGGAGCTTGTGGGACCGTGTTTCTGGCGAGTCTTCAGACTCGCCAGAAACAGCAGTTATGAAGCAGCGGTCTAAAGACAGCTGCTCCATAACCCTGTCCGCCTGCTCTAATGAGGCAGACAGGAATCACCGGAAATCAAACCCGATCGAGTACGATCGGGTTGATTGACACCTCCCTGCTGGCGGCCCGTTGGCCGCTAGTCTGAAGGGGGCGGCGTTGCACCAGCAGCTCTTGTGAGCTGTTGGTGCAATGCTGAATACGGAGAGCGTATTGCTCTCCGCATTCAGCGAGGTCTTGCGGACCTGATCCGTACTGTCGGATCAGGTCCGCAAGACCTTTGATAAATAGGCCCCTTAGTCTGAACTTCAAATGAGTAGTAGATTTTTTTATAACAAATGTCAAAGTTATGTATATCATCACTCCCCTTGTACCATGTGATAGCAATCAGCCAATCACAAATGCATATACGTATAGTCTGTGAATTCTTGCACATGCTCAGTAGGATCTGGTGACTCAAAAATTGTAAATATAAAAGACTGTGCACATTTTTTTTAATGGAAGTAAATTGGAAAGTTGTTTAAAATTAAATGCTGTATCTGAATCATGAAAATTTAATTTAACCTGAGTGTCCCTTTAAAGGGACAGTATACACAAATTTTCATATAACTGCATGTAATAGACACTTCTATAAAGAATACTATGCACAGATACTGATATAAACATACAATATAGCTCTTAGATGCTCCCAGTTTAGCTCTGTTAAAAAGGTTACTGGAACACCCACTGCAAGTGGGAAATATCAGACCCCCCTCTCCCCCTTCCTTTGCATATGAAAAGACCCTTTACACAAACAGGAGCAAGCTGGAGTAGGTATACGTCGGTATTCTCCTGAAATGTTGGGGCTTGGTTAGGAGTATCAAAATCAGAGCAATGTTATTTAAAACTAAGCAAAACTATCCATTTAAAAAAAAAAAAAACTGTATGGGCTATATAAATAGATCATCTACAAAATATTTATGCAAAGAAAAATCTAGTGTATAATGTCCCTTTAAAGGGACAGTCTACTTCAGGTTTTTTATTGTTTGGAAAGATAGATAATCTCTTTATTACTAATTCCCCAGTTTTGAATAACCAACACGGTTATATTAATAAACTTTTTATCTCTGTCATTACCTTGTATCTAAGTCTCGGCAAACTGCCCCTTATTTCAGTTCTTATGATAGACTTTTATTTTAGCCAAACAGTGCTGGATCCTAGGTAAGTCCACAAGAGTGAGCACAATGTTATCTATATGGCACACATGAACTAGTGCTGTCTAGCTGTGAAAAGCTGTAAAAATGTACCTAGATAAGAGGCGGCCTTCAAGGGCTTAAAAATTAGCATATAAGCCTAACTAGGTTTAGATTTCAACAAAGAATACCAAGAGAACAAAGGACATTTGATAATAAAAGTAAATGTAAAAGTTGTTTCAAATTGCATGCCCTATCTGAATCATGAACTTTTAATTTTGACTAGACTGTCCCTTTACAGACACTACTTTAAGAAGAATATACACAGATAGTGATATAAAAATACAGTACTTAGTAGCTGCCAATTTAGCGCTGTTGATGAGGTAAGGCTGGGACACCCACCAAAATGCCCCCCTCCCCTACATTTGAAAATACTCTTTACACAAACAGTTGCAAACTGGAGTCTGTAGACATCAGTATACATCTACAACTTTGGGGCTTAGTTAAGAATCTAAAAATCAGCACAATGTTATTTAAAAAAAAGCAAAACTATACATTGTTACAAAAAATAAAACCCTGTATGGGCTATATAAATGGATGATTTACAAGACATTTATGCAAAGAAAAATCTAGTGTACAATGACCCTTTAAGAGGTGTGAATGGGCTATTGTATCTGTCATTAGGACAAATGAACAAGGAAATAGATATGAAAGTAAAATAAACATAACTTCGGAAGAGATACGCGCTTTCCAGTCCTGATAAGTGAAGAATATTTGCGGCCATGTTATTTATTGAATGATGTTTAAAGCCAGAATCATTGAGTGATTCTTTAACTGATTATCCTTAACCTGCATGATGACCATAACACAAATATCTTGGACACTGAATGCTACAAGAAAAAAAATCTATTAACTATAATGTGTTTGACTAAATTGACTGTATGTGAGTATTTCTACTTTATGTAGATTAATGGAACAGTCACCCATTAGATGCAGCCAAAATAGAATTTAAAAATAGCTATAAAGATATTCAGGAAGTGTTTTTATGCTGGTGTTAATCTTTATCAACCAGCCTGTTGCTATTCAAATGACTGCTTAAAAAAAGATAAAACTATGAAGCAGTTTTCACAGAGTTGTCAGGTTTTTGTTTGATGCAAAAAAAGTAAACGAGAGCTGAAAAATGATAAATCACACTCAGTTTAGCTAAAAGGGATAGTATATTATACACCAATGTTTATATAATTGCATTTTGATAGATACTACTATAAAGAAGAATATGCACAGATACTGATCTAAAAATCCAGTCTAAAACCTTTTTAAAAACTTTGGCCTCGCTTCCATTGAGTCGTAATTCAGTTTGCATGCACTCGCAAACCGATAAATATGCTGTCGGAAGCAATATCGTTTATCGACTGTTTCCAATGGCGCGTTATACCTCGATATCGGCAGCTGGACTTCGGCTGCCGAAAAGATCTTCGCGTCCCATAGAAAGTAATAGAAGCCGTTAATCGATAAATTATACCAGGTTTCCAATGAAAGCGCTAACCGTTAATACATTGTCGGAGGCTGTCGATACATTGAGATATATTACCCCCAGCTCAACTAGGTGTAAAAGAGGAAAATTGTGCTTTTTGAGACCTATTTTCTATTGAAATTATAAAACTTGCAAATAATGCAAGTGTTTTAATGTAGAAATAAATTGTTATAAGTAATATTTATTGTTGTCTCATGTATAGAAATAGTTGAACTTATATTCTAATAGAAATATCAGTATATATTTAAATATAATAATATATGCAAGAACATATCTACAGAATGCAAACTAGACCTATGCCTAGGGCAGCAAGAAATATTACTTATATTTATGAAGTGTTAAATATAATTATATTAGAAAATAGTATTTGATTATTAAAAATATGGATAAGTGTTTTTTTACCTTAGCAACTAATTGATTTTCAAGAAATCCGACGTCAGATGGAAGCGTTAACACAACGTTAACTTACAGCTACACGAAAAGAGCGACTGCGCGCAACACGCTAATCTTTTCAATGGAAACCTGGTACTAAAATGCAGCCGTAAATTACTTTTAGCTGTCGCCCGCTTCGGTAGCTTACGGCTCCATTTTTAACGACTCTATGGAAGCGAGGCCTTACTTAGAAGCTCCCAGTTTAGCACTGTTAATGAGGTTAGGCTGAGACACCCACTGAAAAGGACTGGGAAGAGTAGACCCCCCCTCCTCTGCATATGAAAATATTTATTACAGAACCAGGAGTCTGTAGACATCAGTGTACATCTAAAATTTTGGGGGTTGGTTAGTATTCTGAAATTCAGCACAATATTATTAAAAGAAGAAGCAAAACTAAACATTGTTACAAAAACAATACCAGATGGGCTATATAAATAGATCATCTACAAAACATTAACAAAATAACTTTCCAATTTACTTCTATTATCAAATGCACTTGATTCTCTTGGTATCCTTTGTTAAAAAGCAGGTATGGCAGCGGTTTAATAACTATGTTGTGCATTTGCAAGAACAGTAAGTGGCAGCAATGTTTCCTGTCATGTAGTGCTCTAGAAATGTGCACGCTTCCTTTCTAGATATCTCTTCAACAAAGAATACCATGAGAACAAAGTACATTTGATAATAGAAGTAAGTTGAAATCTTTTTAAAAATAGTATTCTCTATCTTAATCACAAAAGAAAGATTTTGAGTTTCATGTCCCTTTTAAGCTTATTGATGACCTTCGGTTTGCAAAAAGCTAATGCTAATGCTAATGGGTTTTATTATAATTCAGATAGAGAATACATTTTTAAGTTACCTCTACTGGGTGCTAGCTGAACACATCATTAAGCCAATGACAAGAGGCATATATGTACAGTCACCAATTAGCAACTAGCTCCCAGCTCCTGAGCCTACCTATGATTTTTTTTCAACAAAGGATAGCAATAGGACAAAACAAATTAGATAATAGAAGTAAATTTAAAAGTTGTTTAAAATTGTATGCTCTATGTTAATCATGAAAGAGACATTTTGTGTTTCATGTACCTGTAAATAGACTCAAGTTTTGCATCTAGTTAAAGGACAGAATTCCCTTTATAACTAGTATTACCAGTATGAAACATTTTAGAAATATGTAAAACACACACATTCAATAAAATCAGATGAATATTTTAATTAATTTTAGTTCTGTTAAAAGGACCCTAACACCTTATAATTATAATACTTTTCTGCAGTCTCGCAAAATGCTAACATACTGGGTGAATTTGGAAATGTTTGGCATAAGTTGCCATCTTGTTTGCTGCAATTGTAATTCAATAGCCAAACTCTCCCCACTCATTTTAGTTGAAGAAGCCAATCAAGACTTGTTACTGAAGTAGAGAAGACTAGCCACGGTCATTATGTTAGCATAGTCTATATTGTGTTGCAATTCATATCTTATCATCTTTGCTGAACTCAATGAGGGACAGATATGTGGTAGGATAAGGCTTGTGAAACCTGCCTTATGCTCTTAAAAAAAGAGAGAATACCCTAATGTGTATTTCTTTATTGCACTACTGCTTGCATAAAATAATTTGTTTAAACCCTGCAAATGGGTTAAACACAAAATTAAAGATAGCTCCAGAGCAGCAATCCACTTCTGGGAGTTAGATGTACATTTTTGGTGAGCCAATGACATGAGGCATATGTGTGTATCCACCAGTCACCAGCTAGCTCCCAGTAGTGCATTGCTGCTCCTGTGTTTTGTCCCATGCCCCTTAAGAGGCAAAAAAGCTATTTCTTTAACCTGCAAATGCTGTAAATTAAATTGCTGGTTCAGACAATTTGCAGCATTCTGAAAACTTAGGATGCAGATTTTGCCTTTTGGCTTCCCTTGTTAATGGGATAATGAGCCCAAATTTATTCTTTCATGATTCAACTTTCTAATTATCAGTTTCTTCTTTGTTCTTTTGCTATTTTTATTTGAAAAAGCAGGAATGTAAGCCTAGAAGCCAGCCCATTTTTGGCTCAGCACTCTGGATAGCGCTTGCTGATTGGTGGCTACATTTAGAAACCAATCAGCAACCACTACCCAGGTGCTAAACCAAAGATGGGTCGGCTTGTAAGCTTAAATTCCTGCTTTTTCAAATAAACATACCAAGAGAACGAGGAAAATTGATAATAGGAGTAAATTAGAACGTTGCTTAAAATTGCTGCTCTCTCTGAATCATGAAAGAATAAATTTGGGCTCAGTGTCCCTCGATGTAACTGCTAACCATAGAGTCGTTTATGACCTTTCTATGCTTTTTTGCTTCTCGTGCTGTTAATATTATTTGGTAGCTTTTACCCGCAGTCTGTGATTAGCTTTTGGTTGTTTGAGGCTTTCAGAGCAGTAGGGCTATTATGTGATGTGCACTACACGTGAGAGCTCTTCCTTATGGAACAATACGCATGAGCTGGATTACTTCATCATATATCTCTAATGGTGATGTTTTGTAGGCAGATACTAGAGAGAGCATTAAACCCATTTGCTGCAAGAGGATTCTATAACATATTGCTTTGCAGTTCTTTTTAATAGCAGAGAGGTTAGTGGGCATATGTTGTGCAGTGTGTATGTGAATGGCTTTTAAATGTATTAGTCTGTACTTTCCATCTGGTGATCTGACTGCTCTGCGGTTTGTTACAGAAAATAACTCAAATATATTCTATCAGGCATTTAAAGGGACAGTCAACACTTTGAGGTTGTAACATAAAATACTTAAAGAACCAGTCAACACAGTAGATTTGCATAAACAACAAATGCATGATAAAAAAAACAATGCAATAGCCCTTAGGGCTAGATTTATCAAAGCTGAGGCATACAGGGGCACGTATACACGCCCCCGTACGCCTCAGCTCGCCTGTGGTGGGGCGAAATTACCCGCAGGTAATCAACATTGCACACGAGGAACTGGGAGCTAGCTGTTGATTAGTGACTGCTCATATATGCCTGTTGTCATTGGCTTACCAATGTGTTCAGCTAGCTCCCAAGAGTGCATTTATATGTTCCTTCAACAAAGGATACTAAGAGACAATTTAATAGTAGAAGTAAATTGGAAAGTTGTTTAAAATTGTATTCTTTATCTGAATCATCAAAGAAAAAGTTGAGTTTAATGTCCCTTTAAGCCCAACCCTTTCCTTTAAAACAAAAACTCAAACCCAGGCTTCACTATAGGATCTAATTTCCCATTGATATTTTTCTTTTTTCTGGTTCTTTTCATTATCCCCACTCCAGCCTCCTAATGAGCTCAGCAAATGACCCCCACTCCAGCCTCTTAATGAGCACAGCAAATGACCCCCACTGCAGCCTTCTAATGAGCTCAGCAAATGATACCCACTCCAGTCTCCTAATAAACTCAGCAAATGACCCCCACTCCAGCCTCCTAATGAACTCAGCAAATGACCCCCACTCCAGCCTCCTAATGAGCTCAGCAAATGACCCCCACTCCAGCCTCCTAATGAGCTCAGCAAATGATACCCACTCCAGCCTTCTAATGAGCTCAGCAAATGACCCCCACTCCAGCCTCCTAATGAGCTCAGCAAATGACCCCCACTCCAGCCTCCTAATGAGCTCAGCAAATGACCTCCACTCCAGCCTCCCAATGAGCTCAGCAAATGATACCCACTCCAGCCTCCTAATGAGCTCAGCAAATGACCCCCACTCCAGCCTCCTAATGAGCTCAGCAAATGATACCCACTCCAGCCTCCTAATGAGCTCAGCAAATGACCCCCACTCCAGCCTTCTAATGAGCTCAGCAAATGACCCCCACTCCAGCCTCCTAATGAGCTCAGCAAATGACCCCCACTCCAGCCTCCTAATGAGCTCAGCAAATGATACCCACTCCAGCCTCCTAATGAGCTCAGCAAATGACCTCCACTCCAGCCTTCTAATGCGCTCAGCAAATGACCCCCACTCCAGCCTCCTAATGAGCTCAGCAAATGATACCCACTCCAGCATCCAAATGAGCTCAGCAAATGACCCCCACTCCAGCCTCCTAATGAGCTCAGCAAATGACCCCCACTCCAGCCTCCTAATGAGCTCAGCAAATGAAACCCATAGATGGCAAATCACTCTGAGTGATGTGCAAGCTTTTCATGTAACTGACAGGGAGGAGACATAATGACCTGCATGTGCTGATTTATCATAAAGACATTTAAAAGAAAAGAAAGTTACTAGCTTGTTATATGAAATGCATTACAGAAAATGGTGGGTTGCATATTTTTTTTTTTTTTAAATATTTTTTTTTATTTAGAAAAAATGTCAATAATAACAACAAGAGCAAAGTTGTGAGTAACATCGATAAACAGAGTTACATTTTCAGTGTATTACATTTTACATAGTAGATATAATCAGAGGAGGGGGTATGCAAGGTAGAATAGTCCAATGTCCATGAGTGACAAATCCCCCTCGGACCAGCTAATAGGAATCATAATAGACCTGGTTTATTAGAAGGATAATTCGCTATCCATTTATTGAGATAAAACAGCAATATACACATTTGGCATAAGATCATAGGAGAGCTGTCATTACCAACACCATAATGTACCCATGATAAATGTAAGTATAGAGCATAAAGTTAGTCGGAAAGTTAGGGGAAAGAAAGAAAAAAAAGAAAAGAAAAAAAAAAAGGTATACTCAGGGGGGGGGGATATAGGGAAAAGGGATTGGGGAGGGTGTTCATACTAAGGGAGGGAGTGGGGTTGGGGCAGATAAAGGGGAGGTAAAGGCAATTGTGTAGAGATCCTCAAGGCATTGTAGGGGTTAGCTATTGCAGAAGTATAATATATGCAAGAGGGATAAGGCAGAAGGAGTGAAATTCACTGTTGGGGTTTACTCCGGACCATAGGCCCATATCTCAATCTGAAGGTTCTCCGACCCATGTATGTGAGAGACATATGATTCCATTGTTCTCACAAATCGCAGGATATCTAGCACTTGATCCCTGGAGGGCGAGATTCGTTGAAGCCACATTCGGGCTATGGCTAGCTTTATGGCTAGAAACAGATAGATACAGAACAATTTCTGGGGCAGAGTCAGAGTTGTGGGCAATATGTGGAATAGAGCAGAGCTTGGCGATAGAAGTATTTATATACCCTTCATAGTACAATATTGGGCAGCACGCTGCCAAAGTGGTTGTATTTGCGGGCAAAACTACCAAAAATGTTGTGGAGTTCCCAATGCATCGCAGCCACTCCAGCAGCTAGGGGAGTTAACGGGAGAAATTTTGAATAGACGGACAGGCGTCATATGCCATTGTAGAAGAATTTTGAGGTGCAGCTCATATAAAGTTGTACAGTGTACAGCTTTCTTGGTTAGTTGGGTTGCTTTCCTCCAAAGTTGGGGTTCATACATGAAGGCAAAGGAAGATTCCCAATGTCAACTGGGGGAGATTTGTGAAAGACCGGAGGATTTAGAATGTCTAAGTATGAGAGGGACAGCAGTCTTTTAGGAGGGAGTGCGGAATCCCACCTCATCTCCCATCTGGTTTTAGTTCTTAAGGGGGCATTATCAAAACCCCAAGATCTGAGAAGACTACGGAGTCTCCAGAACTCAAAGTGTAGAATTGAAGGTGGATTAAACTTCTGAAGGAAGGCCTGGAGAGTAAGCAGTTTGTCATCTACGTAAAGATCTGCAATTCTGGTCAGACCTATATTAGACCAGATATTTGGGTGGGTATCAGGTAGAGAAACTAATAGTCCTCTAAGTGAGTGAGATGGTGATGGGTGTGGGGCGATATTGGATAGGTTGTGAGTCTTATCCCAGAACTTAAGATTCATCTTTATGATGAGGTTAGAAGAGAGAGCATGTGGCCTAGCGTGTTTAGGGATCCAGATTATATCTTTCAATGTGTATCCCTCTGGGATAGATGCCTGTTCAATGGTAGCCCACTTACTTTCTGAAGTTGAGCTCCATTGGGTCACTTGAGATAGCCTTGCGGCTTCATGATATCTCAGTATGCTAGGGGCTGCCGCCCCCCCCGCCAATATTGGCTGTTGAAGAATTTTGGTAGCAATTCTAGGGACTTTGTCACGCCAAATGAATTTATTGCATTGCTTCTGAAATTTATGAATCGTAGATCTGGGGATTGGAATGGGCAGAGAGAGAAAGAGATAGGTTAATTTAGGGAGCACACTCATTTTGAATGCAGCAATTCTTCCTAGCCAAGATAGAGAGGGAAGGTTCCACGTGTCAATAGACTTTCCAATAGTCAATAGTAAGGGGGAGAAATTGAGTTGCATATTCTTAAAGGGACACTGAACCCAATTTTTTTTCTTTAGTGATTCAGATAGAGAATGCAATTTTAAGCAACTAATTTACTCCTATTATTATCCTATTTTTCTTCGTTCTCTGGCTATCTTTATTTGAAAAAGAAGGCATCTAAGGAGCCAGTCAATTTTTAGTTCAGACCTGGACAGCACTTGTTTATTGGGTGGGTGAATTTATCGACCAATCAGGAAGAACAACCCAGGTTGTTCACCAAAAATAGGCCGGTATCTAAACTTACATTCTTGCTTTTCAAATAAAGATAACAGGAGAATGAAGAAAATTTGATAATAGGTGTAAATTAGAAAATTGCTTAAAATTACATGCACTATCTGAATCACAAAAGAAAATTTTTGGGTTCAGTGTCCCTTTAAACTTATATGGGGGGACATGAAATTCAAAATGTAACTCTCCATAGATTACATAGTGTGCGTAATCTTTTTTTCTATCGGGTAATAAAGGAATAGTCTAGTTAACATTAAACTTTCGTGATTCAGATAGAGCAGGCAATTTTAAGCAACTTTCTAATTTACTACTATTACCAATTTTTCATTGTTCTTTTGGTATCTTTATTTGAAAAAGCAAAAATGTCAGTTTAGTAGCCGGCTTATTTTTGGTTCAGCACCTGAGTAGTGCTTGCTGATTGGTGTATAAATGTAGCCACCAATCTGAACCAAAAATGGGCCGGCTCCTAAGCTTACATTCAAATGAATACAAGAAAACAAAGAAAAAATGATAATAGTTGTTCTCTTGATATCTTTGGTTGAAAAGCATGTTGTAAGCTTAGGAGCCGGCCAATTTCTGTAGCACTATATGGCAGCAGTTTTGCAAGAATGTTATTCATTTGCAAGAGCACTAGATAATCGCACTATGTGCTCTATCTGAGTCACTAAATATTTTTTTTGGGTTTCGTATCCCTTTAAGACCAGAAATAAACCATTATTATTAATAGTATATCACAGAACTACATGAAGAATTACACTGGGCTTAGCAAGCCATAAACGTTGAGCTGAAACAGAATCCAACACTACTATAACTGAGGGATTTAGAGTACTCACGTTATCCAACATGCAGATGTAAGTGCACCCTAGACTATTGCTTGAGTGATTTAAAAAAATCCCTTTTTAATATGAGTGCAAAATAAGCGCTATTGATTTCACCCACGCAATGTTAATGCACAACGGCGCTAACATTTTTGCACTCCACTTGTGATTTAGGCCAGTGTTTCTCAACCACGGTCCTTAAAAGGACAGTTCACTGTAAAATTGTTTTCCCTGAATCTGTACCTCATGACTTGTTCTAACAGCTGCAACGTATGAAATGTATGAGAAATAAATAACTGGGTTTGCTCTTTGAAACCACAGCCCATCAAAATAGGCTAAGCTTGCAGAAAGATCAGATCTCTTTATCCTATCACTCAAATGCTTCCCTGACTTATCTCTGTCTCTGTTCAAAAAACTATTAAAAAGGAACATTTTAGAGCTTTACCTCTTCCACCCCTGACTGAGAGTGTAATTCTTTATTTCCCCCCCTTCTTCCAAAATCTCCACCCCCCATGTCTCTATAAATGTTGACAACTCCATCATTACCCCAACCTCACATGCCCGATGTCTTGGGGTCAAACTTGACTCAGATCTTTTTTTCACTCCTCAGATTCAGTCCTTGGCTAAAGCCTGCCGCTTCCACCTTAAAAAATCTCTAAAATTAGACATTTCCTTACACAAGACACAACAAAGATTTTAATTCACTCTCTCATCCTTTCCCGCCTAGACTACTGCAACTCTTTCCTCTCTGGTTTCCCTAGCTGCCGCCTAGCTCCATTACAATCCATAATTAATGCCTCTGCCAGGCTCATCTTCCTTGCACGACACTCTTCATCTTCCTTGCATGTTGCTCTTCTGCTGGATGTGTTTACATTTCTCAATAGCCTATACCTAGGTATAGAAACTTTCAGTATAGGTAGGGATACTACAGGCTAAATGAGCTATTTCAAATGCAGATATAAAGGCTAAGTAGCTATTTGTAAACAATTGAATACACTCTAGTAGGTAAAAGCAATCATTGGGAACAAATTAAAGGAGAGAAAGTTTTAGGTAAACTGTCCATTTTTAAGTACCCCCAACCGGTCGGATTGTCATTATAGCTGAACTAGAGCACAGGGGAAATAATCAGCTGGTGGGTGAGAGCAAGTTAGTAACCATGGTTACTGATCAGCTGATTATTTCACCTGTGCTCTAGTTCAGCTATAATAATACTGTGGCCTGTTGGGGGGTAGTTGAGGACTTCCGTTAAGAAAGACTGATAGAGAGTCATTACAAGTTGTGTAGCTGACTGCAAAACAATGCAAACTGTGTTAACATAAATAATGTTATTACACACAAAAAAATGGTATAAGCAATATTAAACTAATAAACTCAGATTTATCTTGTGCAGATCCAATCCCAAACTCCACTCATCATCAATTTTATAGAACATTCACTTAAAGGTTCAGCAAACTCATTGAGATTGTAATATGAAATTACTTTGTCTAGCTGCGTCTAATCAAGTAAGAAGTCTGGTTTGTCTCCATCAAAAAAGGCAAATAGTGGGTGGAAAAATAAAAACAGAGAAGCGCTCAACCTGGGAACGAACAACAGCATAATAGCTTGTTCTATGGCTAGTTACCACCCAAGAAGCAGCCTCTTTTTGCTCAACATGTGCCTTACACAGAGAAGAACTTTCCTGTAGCATATCAGTCTGATCCTGACTTAACAGTACAGTCCAGCCCCGAAATTCTAGGTAATCCCTCTCTGAACAAGAGAAACGACAAAACCCCAGACCTAAGTTTCGGCCTAGTGTGGGCCTCGTCAGTGAGGTGCAGTCATATCCCTCTAGGCACACTGAGTGATGGGTCCACCTCTGGCTTCCTGCATCACCCTTAGGGAGACTTCCCTAAGGGTCATAATTTGCATAAATAAAAACAGAGATGCACTCAACCTGGGAACGAACAACAGCATAATAGCTTGTTCTATGCCTAGTTACCATCCAAGAAGCAGCCTCTTTTTGCTCAACATGGGCCTTTCAAAGAGAAGAACTTTCCTGTAGCATATCAGTCTGATCCTGACTTAACAGTACAGTCCAGCCCCGAAATACCAGGCAATCCCTCTCTGAACGAGAGAAACGGCAAAACCCCAGATGTACGTTTCTGCCTAGTGTGGGCCTCGTCAGTGAGGTGCAGCCATATCCCTCTAGGCACACTGAGTGACAGGTCCACCTCTGACTTCCCTAAGGGTCATAATTTGCATAAATAAAAACAGAGATGCACTCAACCTGGGAACGAACAACAGCATAATAGCTTGGTCTATGGCTAGTTAGCACCCAAGAAGCAGCCAGGGCTGGACTGGGAAATCAGACCAGCCCTGGAAATTTGTATAGACCAGACAAGCCCCGCCCCCTCCAGCCCAGCCACGCCCCCTCCAGCGAGACGAAATGGGTGGTTAATAGATGTTATAAAAATGTAATATTTAACCAAAGGGATCAATAGCGAATACACTTGTAGCCATTACATTACTAGCTATGTTGTATTCTGTGTAAATTGCATTGTATTTAACAAATTTATAATACAATTCAGTTTTTTCTGGCTTTTAACTCTATTCTGTTTTCATTCTTATTTGTTTTTAATTCAGAGGCTTCATTCTAAGCAGCTCCATCCCCTTCTCCTCCCCTCCTTCACACGCTGACAGTTTAGTTTTTCTGTAGCTTTTCTTTCACACTGTTTTTCCCGCCTCCATTTTAGGATGATTGACAGCCGCCTATTATAAGTCTTATCATCATTATGGCTGGGGATTATTAACAAGTAAGTGAGGTTCGCTACCATGGGCTAACAATACCACACCAGAGTTCTTAAATAATAGACTAGCGTAGCAATTCAGAATGGCTTGTTTTTTTGTTGCCGAATGATGGAGAATACAGTCGGACCCGAAGCCTTTCCACTACGCTCTTAACTAGTACCATACTAATGAAGAGCATAGTGGAAAGGCTTCGGCTCTGTATTCTCCATCATTCAGTAACAAAAAAACAAGCCATTCTGAACTGCTACACCAGTCTATTATTTCAGAACTCCGGCGGTGTGGCATCCTGTTAGCCCGTGGTAGTGAACCTCACTTACTTGTTAAGTGACACATAATGATGATAATGAGTCTGACTGTGTGCCAGTGCCTGCAGTCTGCAGTCTGTGTGCCAGATAATGAGTCTGACTGTGTGCCAGTGCCTGCACTGCCATGGTAGGTCTGGTATGCAATAAATTGCACTGCTGCTCCTCCTAGCCCGCTCTTTGCAATAGCGCACACACTCAGGTCAGCTGAACTAATATTTAAGTGAAAAAAAAACATACCATGACATCCACTCCAGATCTGACTGCGTGGCTGCATGCATTCAGCTATCCTGGCCCCTCCTGTCCCAGACCTTCGGTATAGCTAAGGGATCCAGTGCCGGTCAGTGGGCGGGGCTAAGGGACCCGGTGGCCCACCAGGATTTTTCCCAGTATCCTGGCGGCCCAATCCGGCCCTGGAAGCAGCCTCATTTTGCTCAACATGTGCCTTTCACAGAGAAGACCTTTCCTGTATGCTATTGTTAGCCAGGTTGAGCGCTTCTCTCTTTTTCTTTATGCTAATTGTGACTCTTAGGGATGTCTCCCTAAGCGTGATGCGGGAATCCAGACGTGGACCTGTGGCTCAGTGTGCCTAGAGGAATATGGCTGCACCTCACTGACGAGGCTCACACTAGGCTGAAACGTACGTCTGGGATTTTGCTGTTTCTCTCATTCAGAGAGGGATTACCTGGTATTTCGGGGCTGTACTGTTAAGTCAGGATCAGACTGATAAGCTTCAGGAAAGTTCTTCTCTGTGAAAGGCACATGTTGAGCAAAAAGAGGCTGCTTCTAGGGTGGTAACTTGCCATAGAACAAGCTATTATGCTATTGTTCGTTCCTAGGTTGAGCACTTCTCTCTTTTAATTTATGCAAATGGTGGGCAGAGTTTGGCTATTGAAAAACTATTGCAGCAAACAAAATATTATTTTGTTTTATTATATGCTAAAACTTGGCTGAAATATTTTACGAAGACAACAGAAATATCTTGCAATTAATTATAAGATGTTTAGTGTCCCTTTAAGAGTCTACACATGCTTGACATCATACAGCAAAATTATGACCATACAATATACATTCCAAAAATCCCTTAATATGTTAATTTATTGCAGAAGTGTAGAAAAATCTTGTAATTACTAGGGGGTTTGCTGTCCTGTTATCAGTATTTTTATGCAAGAAAAAAGAATGCATTTTTTTTAAAGATTTTTTTTTTAACTGTATTATAGTAAAGTTGGGATTTTGTTTTAAAAAAGAAAGATTAGTATAGCACAAATAATAAATAACCGTATTTTCTGATTAATTGCATCAGGTAACCATGTCAAGGTTACAAGGAAGGTGATGCTGTCAAATGCCTGTGCCAGAAAATAAAAACGTGAAATGCGTAGGCTCATTTTTCATACTAATACAAGTTTTGAAATAAAACATTGCACAGACATATTTCTATTACAGAGGGAATATTGGACATTATGTGATTTACTGCTCAGATGGATTCACTCAAGGCTGTGCCCACACTTAGTTACACCACTGCCTGATTCTCCCTTTAAAGAGACATGGAACTCTAAATTAAACTTTCATGATTCACATAAAGTTTACAATGTAAAAACATGTTACTGATTTCTATTATCAAGTTCAGCTCTTCCTTTTGGTATTCCTTGTTGGCATTTGACTCCTTTTTATGAGATACAAAAACAAGGGGGTTTGGTTAAGCACACCAAAAAACATTTTATATATTAGCACACATATTGTGGGAGTGCTGCCAAAGTGACCAAAATAATGACAAAACAACAACAAGTATTGGCGCACATCCAAACACTTAAGTCCACATATTTATAACATATTTATATATGCTGCAAAAAAATATTTTTGTTTGCTAAATATTCTTAAAATTGTTAAAATATTTTTTTTATGAGAGCATACTGAGGTAGACTCAGGTCAGGAGTGTGCATTTGTCTGTGTATTGTATGTATAACATTCTTCCAAGCATTACTTCAAACGCTTTTCACATATAGTGTTCAAGAAATGAACATGCTCCTGAGCCTAACTCATTATTTTCTTATTGATAAGGGCTATACTTCAACATAGAATACCAAAAAAGAGCTAAATTTAATAATAGAAATATATTGAAATGGTGCAAATTAATTTCCACCAGTCTGCATACGTGCAAATCATACATGTGCAGTGATTTTAAAGGACCACTAAACACAGATTGTAAACTACATGATTTTGAACCATCATATCTAAGAATAATTTTGCAATGAAAATTGCAACTCTATTTTGTCAAATGAGTACATTGTTTTATGTTTGTTCATTTCACTGATTTCCCTGTCCCCCAGAACAAAAGAATCCTTACTAACCAATCACAAACTAATATTCAGATATACCACAAACTCTGTTTGCGCATGTGCAGTTGAGAGAGATTGGGGAAGTCTGCCCTTATCTCTTCCCTTAAGGTGGTTTAACACTGATTCAGCTTAGTTCCTATTGCAAAGAATGATTCTCATATCATGATTGTTGATGCAAAACTGATAATCTACCTTTTACAAGCATATGACTGCTGAGAATATTAGGGGGGGAGGATGAAATAAACAAAAGCTTACATAAATTGCCTAAAAGTATTAACCCAAAACTCCCTGGGAGTGGGAGAAAGTAAAACAAGCAAATGTTTTAGATGTATTTTACAGTAAAAGGTAGCAAAATAAATAATGAATGTACAGGTATATTGCAATAATATTTCACTTGCAATAATGAAACATTTTATGCGTTGTTGAAATGTCAAGTTTAATGGTCCTTTAAGACTGTAAGATACAGGCTATAGTATAATTAGTACAAAATACAGAATTATGTGAAAATCCTAAGAGCTAAAGAATGTAAGGTATGTGTGACTCTTAAAACAAACGTGCTAGTGCCTCTGAAAAGCACATTATGCTCAACAATGTTTCCTTCTAAGTATGAACTGGCAGCCAATGACTTAAAATGATGATTTTTTTGTTGTTGTTGTAGAATTCTATTAGTGGGGATGGGCAAGCCGGATGGGCAAGACTCTGCAAGCCTGGCAAAAGCTCATTGATCTGTTCAAGAAATGCATAACATAAACAAAAGCTAATACATTTGAAGTTACCCTCTTTTAGATAAGACAACATAAAAAAAACAATTTACTTTAAAGAGACAGTAATGTCATAATTAGACGTTCATGATTTAAAAAGAGCATACAATTTTAAACAACTTTCCAATTTACTTCTATTATTTAATTTGCTTCATTCTCTTGTTAACCTTTGCTGAAAGGTTTATCTAGGTACAGTGGGTATTGAAAATAATCACATTTTGCTGCGTTGCAGCCTGAAATAAAGACAGACACAGTTTTTGTTTATCCAGTTGTAATTACTTAGTGCAACTTATAACATCCAAGTGAAAGATATAACACCAACATGTCAGGCAAAATAAAAACAATTCAAAAACAGAATCACTGGAGACTTCAGGTGGGCGGCGGTCGGCAGCAGGTGAATTGAGCTCCGCTTAAACTCTGCTTGAAAACTCTTAAAAAGTGGCCTGGATCACTTATTTTCACCCTAAAACTACCTCTTGCCTGCCCTGCTGCTGACCGGGTGCCCACTGAAAAATCCTTGGCAGATACAGCTGCCCGGAACGGAGGGGTCGCTAAAACTAAGGCCCCCTCTGTCCTTTTCAGGAGAGCTAACATCGCTCCACCACTGAGATTTGCCGTTTGAGCTGCCCAACACCGGGATACGGATCACAGCCAAGGGGTAATACACGGCCCCCTGAACACCACTGGAGTTCTGCCTACAGCCATCTGATCAGACACCCCCTGGACCGGGTGAGATCACCTCCTTTCTGGCGAGCAGCCATCTTGGCCCCACGTGGCATACCCCCATCCTGAATCGAGGCGAAGCGGGGCATTTGGTAGCAACCAGGGATTGCTGCAGCTGCCGCCACAAGCACCGGGGTAACTTGCAACACCCCCCAGATTGGCCAGCACGGTCTGGTGAGGGGACCCACACCACAGATCGCCTACGCCACGGAACTTCCCTTTTGGCACGAAACGACACGGCTCCTTCTCGGGGGGGTCCCATCTTGCATCAGATGCCAAACGGGAGCCATAGGACCCATCGGGGGTAAGATTATTCTACTTTGCCCTATCTGGAGGCCCCCTACTCACTGCCGGGCATACCCGCTCCGCTCACGGCCCATTTACATATGAACAGTTCTCCTTTTTCTTCCCTCTGGGGACACTGACTGTTAGGAGGCCCCGGGATTATATTGACAGCACAATTAGCTCCTCTGGGACACTGCAAGTACATCTAGGCTTGATTCCAACTCCTACAGAGCCTCTTATTAAACTAATAGAGCCTACCTACCTTACCGGGCCTCCTTTAAACCGCATAGACTCCTGTCACCCTTCGGCAACTTTGAGGCAGACCTGACCCTGCGACCCCAGAATCTTGGCTGTGGAACTTACTGCCAACTGCTTTATTGAGCTGTACATACAGGGGTACTTGTTCTCCTATTCCTAGGGTACTGAATGTGTGGCCACCTTGCTGCAAAATCACCACATGTGTTTCTCTGTGGAGCCCACTGTATAGAACCTGAAATCTTGCACTGTTAATAATTTTTGTTCATAACCTTTTTTCCTCCCTAACAGCCAGAGTATACTGTTGTGCTTATTCAGACCTTGTGAATATTTGTCTGCATACACTGTGTGGGATTTTGAATTTTAAATTTTAGATCTTGACATTGTTCACACTGGCACTTAACCACACATACTGTATCTCACTTAGTCTAGACATGCTCAGGGATGCTGTTCCTTGTGAGGTTTGACTGCCTGATTGTGATTTAATACCCCTGTTGGCGAGGCTTATAACTGAATCTCATTCAAGTTTGACACTGTTTCCTGATATTGCCTTTCTATCACTACTCACCTATCTCATACATTTCATTGGTTTATGGAGAAATACCTAACTAACACACCAATGGCGAGCCGCAATAAAGCTAATGACTGCCGTCACAGTGCTACAAATGACCCTATTATACAGGGCCACAGCTCTGATTCTCCACTAGAGGGCGAACTGTTAGATACCCACCCCATTGTCAAACAAATCACCATGCTTTTTATGCCTAAAATTGACAACCTTCAAAGGGGAGTAGATACCCTTGCGGGTGAGGTTAAACAGTTTTCCACCAGAATGGGGGAGGCAGAGGGTAGAATTTCAGACCTGGAAGATTCAAATGTCACCACCACTCATAAGATAGAGCAGCTAGAGAGGCAAGCCGCAACCCTCCAATCAAAAATAGATGATCTAGAAAATAGATCGAGGCGCAGTAATATGCGTCTCCTTGGCCTTCCCGAATCCATCAAACAATCTGATTTAATTCATTTCGTAGAAAATACACTGCCGTCTCTGTTAAAACTTTCTCCCAAAGACTTAATCGGAGGAGTGGAGAGGGCACATAGAGTGGGCCCGGACAGGGAGGGTCAGGACTTGGCACAACCCCATCCCATAATGATAAAGTTCTTGCATTTTCAGACCAAAACAGCCATCGTGAGAGCTTACAGGAAATTGCATGAGCTGGTGTTTGAGAATGCAAGATTGCTGTTGTTTCAGGATTACTCTGCGGACCTCATGAGACGCCGCAGGGAGTTCGCGCCTCTCTGCTCTCGACTGCATAGGGAGGGCAGACAAGCATATCTTTTATATCCTGCCAGACTCAAACTGGTCACCCCCAGGGGCCTTAGATTCTTTGACTCCCCAACGGCCGCCCAGGAGTTCCTTGATAACTATGAGCCCCCTGTACGCAGTCCCACACGTAGCCCACTGAGACAGATGAGAGAAGGTGAGGGTTGAATGGGTCTGATAGATTCATATTTAGCGTATTTAAACCCTTATATCTAATTATTTCATCAACAATTTAACACTATGGCTGGAGTGGTAATGGCACTGATCCAGTTGATTACATTGTTACTGAGGCTCTCCCTAGGGAAAAACCTTGATCTGGCTGGGATTTTTGGTTCTGGCCCTCCTAGTGGGATACGGGAGGGAGGAGTGCAATGTAGGCCCCAGATGAGAAATAGTGAGGGTCAACTAAGGTGTTCCCCCCTTACACAGTTTTGCATGAAATGTTTTGAATTTTTTGTTATAATTACCTCTTGGATACCACTTCCATTTAGATTCCAGCATAAAGAACACTGTATTTGTCTCAATGTATTACTTACTTTCAATTAGGTTAAAAAACAATTTTTGCTATGGAATCCAATGGTAAAACTGTTCCATGAGGACCATCTTGAGTCCCTTGTTAGAGTTGCCTTGTTTGTACTACTGCTATTTATGCGTAAACCTGAAGGTAAATGTCCTTGTCGCAACATGCTACCTCTTATCGGTTATGTTTTGAGATATGTGTTAAAATGGATTTCCGTGACAAACCTGTACTTTTTTTTACAGCGTAGCAGCCATGGCACATAAACTGAGAAATTCCACTTGGTGAGGTCTGGCGAGGGAAGGGTGTGCTGTGAGGCTGAACCGGGAGCCTTGCCACACACCATGGGAGGTCACCAAAGTATGAGGTGTGAACTCCCTCTCCCCCCCCCCCTTTTTTTTTCTCTCCTCTCCCTTCTCTTCCCGTTCCTCCCCCTTCTCCCCTCCACTATTTACGCTCTTACCCTTTCTCTGGTTTCTCTCTCTTGCACTTACTATGCCGCATGCACTGTACACTCCTTTGCCATCCATGTAGCCTTCACTTCAGGATCATTGATATTAGAAAATATTTAATCTGTACTCTTGGAACATAGGGGGAATTCATTCCCCCATCAAGAGAAAATCGATCCTGACACACCTCAGGAAAAAAAGAGCGGAGATTGTGTTTCTACAAGAGACACACCTCTCAGACTTGGAACACAGTAAACTACGGACTGATTGGGTGGGTAGAGTAGAGTATGCCTCATACAAGTCAGCCAGCAGAGGGGTGGCCATACTTTTTGGTAAACAATTGGACTATGAGTTCCTAGAAACACTTAAAGACCCTGAAGGTAGATACATTGTCATAAAGATTCGCACCTCAGACAACATTTACACGTTATGCAACATCTATGCCCCAAATCAAAAGGATAGGAAATTCTGGGACTCCATACTGACTACACTCACACCCTTTCTAGGTACTCATATCATTTTAGGGGGGGGTTTCAATTTGGCCCCAAACCCTCACTGTGATAGGCTTAGAGACCCCAACAGATGCACGGAGAGAAGCCTGCCTAGGGTATCAGATAAATTTGAGAGAGATGTGTTTGGGGGCTTATCCACCTCCCTTGATGTCTCAGACATTTGGCAACAGCTTAACCCGGATGGTAGGGACTACACCTGCGTATCCTGAGCCACGCCCTCTATGTCACGCATTGATCTCTTCATGATCTAAAACTCTCTAATCACCCGAGTCATCGATACCAAAATAGGCGAGGTTATTGTCTCTGATCACGCCCCCATAGCACTTTTTCTTGATGTAACTCCCAGGGTTGGTAGCAGACGCACTCTGCGCTTCCCGAGATATCTTGTAACATCTCAGGAATTCCAAGCCTACCTAATGCATAGCTGGGATGATTATAAAGCAAATAATATCCAACACATACATACTCCAGAACTTTTCTGGACTGCGGCCAAAGCGGTGCTTTCCGGTGATATTATCGCTTATCTAGCTCGGAGAAAGAAACAATGTTTAGAAAAGGTTGTTAACTTAAGAAATAACCTTGCAGAGGCCTACCGTGAGCATTGCTCTACTCCCTCCAACGGCTCCTACCGTAAGTATGTTGGTACCAAAACAGAATATGATGCGCTTCTGGCGCACCAGGCCTCGCAGGCCCTCCTTCGGACTCGCGGTAAATACTATCGCTATGGGGATAAATCTGGGAAGCTTCTGGCTACCCTAGTGAAGCTCAATAGCTCCTCCAGACACATTGCTGCTTTAAAAGCGGGTGGCAGGATGCTTAAGGACTCCAATCAAATAGCGGAGGCTTTTGCCTCCTACTACTCTACCCTTTACGAAAGTGAGCTCCCCTCGGGAAATGAAGTGAGAGACAAATTCTGGGAATCTGTTGAGCTCCCAAAAATCTCGGAGGAGCAATTGAACAAACTGAATGCTCCGATAGAGAGGGACGAGGTTGAGAGAACCATCATGGCCATGTCTCTGGGTAAGGCGCCAGGCCCGGATGGACTGCCTATCGAATTTTATCGATTACTTAAGTCACAGGTTACTCCCTCTCTCGTAGATCTATTCTCTATCTATCTTAGAGAGGAGTCAGCACCCTCCCCAGAATTTTTATCTGCCTCCATCACTTTGATTCATAAAGAAGGTAAGGACTGCCTGTTGCCTGAATCTTATAGACCGATATCTCTGCTAAACGCGGACTATAAGATCCTCACTAAATTGTTCGCCGAGAGACTCAAGTTCATCCTACCCACTATCATTCATGAAGATCAGACGGGCTTCATGCATGCACGCTCTTCAGTAGTAAATGTGCGTAGGGTCCTACAGATAGCCCAATTCTTCTGGTCTGGCTCAAGGAGTCGTGCAGAGACAGATGACTTGGAGGCCTTCTTGCTGTCGCTTGACGCAGAGAAGGCCTTTGATCGGGTGGAATGGGACCACCTTCTCCACACCATGTCCCAAGCTAACTTCTCTGGCCCCTTTCTCACGCTCATCAAAAATCTTTACCACTCGCCCACGGCTAATGTGATTGTTAACAACGTCTTCTCGCCTGATTTTCATCTGCACAGGGGCACAAGACAGGAGTGACCCCTGTCGCCCCTGCTCTTTAATATAGCGTTAGAATTCCTGGCCATTAAACTGCAGCAGACCTTTCCGGGTATTGATATAGCAGGATCTCCACAGCATTTGGCACTATATGCTGATGATATGCTTCTCTTTGTGCAGGACCCCCAAAGACACCTGCCTAATATTATGAATGATCTCAAGAATTTTGGCCTATTCTCGGGCTATAGAATAAATGTACAAAAGTCGGAGATCCTTTGGCTAAATAGAAAAACTACCTCTGAGATGAACTATCCCTTCACAATAGCCAAACATAATATTACCTATCTCGGTATTAAGATTTCAGCCAACCCCAATAGGCTATACGCTGACAACCTAACCCCCATATGTGCTAAATTACAAGCCCAAATGAACAGTTGGAAATCTCTGCCACTGTCATTAACGGGAAGAATTGCCCTACTTAAAATGGTGGTGCTCGCCCGTGTTCTATACCCACTTCTCATGCTCCCCCTACTCTTGAGCAAATCTGATCTCAAGCTTCTAAACTCTGCAACACGAGAGTTCATCTGGCAGGGGAAAAAATCACGGATCTCGAGGGAAAAACTTAATATGACATTCCTTAATGGAGGCTTAGCACTCCCTGATTTTCAGCTCTACAACTGGGCCGCTCTGATCCGTCTGGTAGTCGATTGGCAGGTAGGCACCCATCATTTTTGTCACCCAGATCTGGAGCAGGCAGTGCTAGGGGACATCTCCCTGGCCTACCTTCTGCATCTTGCAAACACAAAGGCCTTGAAGAACTTGGGTCTCAACGCTCTATTCAGGGCCCCTTGAAGGCCTGGCACCTCGCCCACAAATATCTAGGCAAAACCTGCCACGCTTCACCTTATCTCCCTATCAGGAGAAACCCAGATTTTCCGACAGGATCTGATACCTTGCCTTTCAGGATTTGGGAGGCAAAGGGAATAAAGTCTCTCAAGCACCTCTTTGATCCGCTAACAAAAACTTTCATGACATTTGGGGCCCTACAGAGGGACTATGGCTTGCCAAGAACTTACTTCTATGCATTCCTCCAGATACGTCACTATGCTGGGACACTGGTCAGAGACACAGCAGATTTTTGGGAAGGATCCCCTTTCCATCTCACTCAGTCACTATATGCCATGGGCAGGTTCTCTCTCTCAGAAATATATCAAATCCTATTGCAACATCACCTCCCGAAGTTACAACAATCTATACAGACAGGCTGGATCAGAGAGGGACTGGGGGAGATCACGTGGGTGGAGATTAAGAATAGTATGGAAAAAACCAGGAAAGCAACTCGATCAGCCATGTTTAGAGAATCACAAGTACGCTTCCTACATAGGGCGTACTTCACGCCCAGAGTCATGGCCAAATGGATCCCTACCCACACAAATAAATGCTCTAAATGCGCACTAGATAATCCTAGTCTCCTCCACTATGTATGGGATTGCCCTCCGATCAGGCAATATTGGGGTAAAATCCAATTTTGGCTGAAACAAAAACTCCAGATACAGCTTGAAATACGACCCGAAACTATCATATTCCTATGCTGGGATGACCGACACAAACAACATGATTCGGTACTGAGCTTAATCATGCTTGTGGCTAGGAAACACATATTGAAACACTGGATAAAAAAAGTTGGCCCCTCATTTAAAGGTTTTAAGAACCTTTTACAATCCCAATTATTTATTGAGCAAATGGACATCAGGATAGATGTACAGAACAGATTGAGTCTATTCTTACGCAAGTGGCGCAGATTAATCCTCACCTTTGAACTGGAAATACAGAGGCTCATTCTTAAGCCATTTAAAGACTCTGTAATTTTTATGGAAAGTACTTTAAGGGGTGACTGGGCCCACCTGTTTCAGGAACATGGTTAATGCCTTAGCATTAGGCCCTACAGTATGCTCCACACACACCCACATTTCATCTTTATCCGCCCTGCGCTTGCCCCTTTCCACCTCCTACCTCCTCTTTCCCCCTTCCCCCCCCCCCCTTTTTTTTTTTTTTTCTTTCCCTCCGCCAGGCCTCGACCTCGATTGGCTCCACAGTAGGGCCCCTAGGTGGTTTAGCAGTAGTTTAGTCTATCTTTTAGTTATTGAGTTAGTGTATTTAGGAACGGTTTGGTTTAAAATCATTAAAACGTCTGGGAATAATAGACACATACAGAGGTAACTCTTATACCCACTCATAGGTCAATGATTGGCAGATTTGTCAATATGTATCAGAGAATAGTACTCTTTATGATTGCGATCATTCCTGCTAATGTTATTCACTGTAACCTTGCTTACTAATTGTAACCTATACATTGATGTTATGTGACCTCTGTGCGTTTTGTTCTTGCTTTCCCTAATAAAAATTATATTTTAAAAAAAAAAAAAAACAGAATCACTGAGTTGCAAAAAGGATACCCCCTTGTGTCAGTATTTTGTTGAACTACTTTTTGCTTTAATTGCAGCTTTTAGTCTGTTGGGATATACCTCTACTAGCTCTGCACAGCTAGACTGTGCAATATTTGCCCACTCTTCTTTACAGAACTGCTCCAGTTCCATTACATTTGATGGTGACTGTTTGTGGACTGCAGTCTTCAAGTCATGCCACAGATATTCAATGGAATTTAAGTCTGGGCCCTGACTAGGCCATGCAAGGACATTCACCGTTTTCTCCTTTAACCACTGTGTGGTTATTTTTGCTATGTGATTTGGGTCATTGTCATGTTGGAAGGTAAACTTTCTCCCCATTGACAACTTCCTGGCAGAGGGCAGCAGATTTTCCTCAAGAATTTAACAGTATTTTGCCCCATCCATTATTCCTTCTATCCTAGGGTGACCATATTGCTGCTTTAAAAAGGGACACATATGAAAAATACATATGTCAGGGCTGTATTCAGGACTGTTTAAATAAATGTTTTGTATAAGAACCCTGACGTGTTATTTTATATGTGTCCCTTTTTAAAGCAGCAATATGGTCAGCCTATTATCCTGACAAGTGATCCAGTGTTTTCTGCAGTATAACACCCCCCATAACAGGATATTACCACCTCCATGCTTTACTGTAGCTATGGTGCTATTTGGATGGTGAGCTGTATTGGATTTCCTCCAAACATATTCTTTTGTGTTAAGGCCAAATAATTAAATTTTAGTCTCATCTGACCATAACACCTTTTTCAATGTGGCCTCAGAATCTCCTAGGTGTGTTATGGCAAAGCTCAGTTGTGACTAGTATGACTACATGTGACCTTTCTTGAGGAGTGGCTTTTTTCTTGCAACCCTCCCATACAAGCCACATTTGTGGATAATTTGTTATATATTGTTGTCACATGCACACAATGACCACTCTTTGTCATAAATTTCTGCAACAGCTTCAGAGTTGCTGTGGGCCTCTTGGTAGCCTCTCTGACCAGTTTCCTCCTGGCTCTTTCATTTAGTTTGGAGCGATGTCCTTATCCAGAGAGGGTCTGTGTTGTACCAAATACCTTCCATTTCTTAATAATAGACTTCACTGTGCTTCTAGGCATTGATAAAGCTTTTGATATTTTCTTGTATCCATCTCCTGACTTGTGCCTGTCCACAACTTTATCCCGGAGATCTTTTGACAGTGCCTTGCCACTCATAGTTGATTGTTTGCTTCAGTTGCACTACCAGGGACTGAGATGCTCCATGAAAGCTCTTTTCATGCTGAGCTAATCAATATGCCCACAGCTGATCACAGTTGAAGGTTAAATGACTTTGTGTGTGCCATTGAGAAGGTGATTAGCTACACCTGATTGAGTTTACAAGTAATTTTAGGAGGGGTGATCCTTTTTGCAACTCAGTGATTCTGTTTTTTAATTTTTTGCTTGACATGTTGGAGTTATATTTTTCACTTGGATGTTATAAGTTGCACTGAGTAATTTCAATTGGATAAACAAAAACTGTGTCCGTCTTTATTTCAGGCTGCAAAGCAACAAAATGTGATTATTTTCAAGGCAGGGTGATTTTTTTCCACTGTAAGCTCAATAACCTAGGTTCTAGCTGCTGATTGGTGGCTGCATATATATACCGATTGTCATTGGCTCACCTATGTGTTGAGTTAGAAACCAGTAGTGCATTGCTGCTCCTTCAACAAATGATAACAATAAGAATGAAGAAAATCTGATAATAGAAATAAACTGGAATGTTATTTAAAATTGTATGTTCTACCTAAATCATGAAAGAAAAAAAACAATGGGTTTCTTATCCCTTTAAGCAGACAAAAAGCAGCAAATATTTAAAATGCACTTTATTGGTTTGTTGTCTTTGTATAACTGTGGAAACTAGGGCTATCTGATTTCTGCAATAGATGAAGTGGAATGCAGTGTACGTTGATTGGCTTTACAAGTCCTTGTCTGGTTAATTTGAACAGAAATAATACATACAGGGAAAAAAAAACACATTAAGCAAAATATCACAGTAGAAACAATAACATATTACTCAAGGCAAAACCCACTGAACTACGTGCTTCTTTTAACCATGGGATTTAGCTTTGATGGATGGGAGTCTAGTGTTTGTACAGAAGTGCAACTTATGTCTTATACCTGACAGACATTGATGAAGAGTCTCAGTGAGGTCTGGGGGCGTTTCTCATGTAGCCCCACTCATTGCAGCTGTGTGTCTGTCTCCGGGTATCTGTCTGACTTGCAACTGTCTCACTTGCCAAATATTCAAATAATTCTTTATTGTAGAGTCACGTTATTGAGTAAGTTTATCAGAAATATAATACTTCCTTCCACCCCTATACTGAGAGAAACCTATGAGGGTCATTGTGTTGATCAAATAGACATGGCATGTTTAGGCAAAGGAACAAGAACCTATTTTGTTAACTAATTCATACAAATGTATTTTTAAGAAGCAAAACATATCTGGTGAAAATCACTCATTTGTTTTTTTAATCTATGTGGAAGATCAAGTTATGTTTTGCATCAGTACTAAAACAATCTGTATCTCTAGATTATATGAGAATTCTGATATTATTATGTTTTCATTACTATTATTTTAATGCCAAAGCTCTTTATTTTTTTGAAATTGACTCTTTAATCAGATGAAAAAGGATTTTTTTTTGCTTGTGGCTATGTTCTTTCAACATGTTTTGGAGCAACAATACATTTTCTGAGGAAATGTAGTATTATGTCTTGGACAAAATACAATAGATAGATAGATAGAATATGTATAGACAGGTAGGTAGATAGATAGATAGAACATGTATAGATAGATAGACAGGTAGATAGATAGAACATGTATAGGTAGATAGAATATGTATATGCAGGTAGATAGATAGATAGATAGATAGATAGATAGATAGATAGATAGATAGATAGATAGATAGAATATGTATAGACAGGTAGATAGATAGATAGATAGATAGATATATAGATAGATAGATAGATAGATAGATAGATAGATAGAATATGTATAGACAGCCAGACAGGTAGGTAGATAGATAAATAGATAGATAGATGGACAGATAGAAAGATGGACAGAAAGACGGATAGGCAGGCAGAAAGAAAGACAAACAGACGATTGATAGATAAATAGATAGATAAACGGATGGATGGACAGATAGAACGATAGACAGGCAGGCAGACAGGTGGATAGGCAGAAAGACAGATAGATAAATGGAAAGACAGATCTGGTACATTTCCCTCTGATAATACATTCTAATACACTGTTATCTGTTCATTTAAAATAAAATAAATTAATATTCATTCAATTTTCTTTTTAAAGTTTTCTTTAAAATAAAATGATACAGTTAAAACTTTTTATTTTTATAGAAACTGTGCTCACATTTCCTTAAACAAAATGTCATAATTTCAATGAAATGTGACATTTGTTTGACTGTAGTGAGAATATATGTGTGAAATAACTCCAAATGCAAATGCTTAAAGGGACACTGTACCCAAAATTTTTCTTTTGTGCTTCAGATTGAGCATGAAATTTTAAGCAACTTTCTAATTTACTCCTATTATCAAATGTTCTTCATTCTCTTGGTATCTGTATTTGAAATGCAAGAATGTAAGTTTAGATGCCGGCCCATTTTTGGTGAACAACCTGGGTTGTCCTTGCTGATTGGTGGATAAATTCATCTACCAATAAAAAAGTGCTGTCCAGAGTAGTGAAACCAAAAAAAGCTTAGATGCCTTCTTTTTCAAATAATGATAGCAAGAAAACGAAGAAAAATTGATAATAGGAGTAAATTAGAAAGTTGCTTAAAATTGCATTCTCTTTCTGAATTACAAAAGAAAAAAATTGGGTTAAGTGTCCCTTTAATGCCAGAAATTACTGAATATGGACAGCATACGCTGTCGACATTCAGCATTGCGCAAGCAGTTCTAGTGAACTGCTTGTGCAATGCCGCGCCCTGCAGATTCGCAGCCAATCGGCCGCTAGCTAAGGGTGTCAATCAACCCAATCGTATCTGATCGGGTTAATTGCTGTACATGGCTCAGAGGCGGCGGATCGAGTTATGGAGCAGCGGTCTTAAGACCGCTGCTTCTTAACTCCTGTTTCCGTTGAACCTGAAGGCTTGCATTGAAACAGGACAAGTTGGCCCCATTTGGGGCATAGTTCGGGGCCCCATTTGGGGATAATTGATGTATCAAAACAATTAGTTAATTTCAGAGAATTAAAAATGTTATGGGTAATTTTGCAAGAAAGTGATCAATTAAAGTCCTTCTAAAATATTGCTTAGATTCCGGACCTGATTTTAAAACATGTATAGTTTTCCATCACTTTAAAGTGATGGTGAATCCAAGCATTTAAAAAAACACTAGGATTTACCATTGCTAAAAATAAACTGTAGTTTCAGTCATCACTTATTAAAAAAAGGTGCAAAACGTACTCTGCCTGTGCCGCGGCAGCTCGCTAAAGTCAGAGCCTTCGGCCGCCCATGGCATCTTCAATTAGGTTACATTAGGTTACGTTTCCACCACTAAACCAATAGCTGTGCATGTCATCTGACATTGTTCTCTATGCTACTTAACTTAAAGTGATGGTAAATCCTAGCAATCCTAGAAAGTAATATGCTACAATAAAAAAGATAAATAACAATTTATAAAGTAGGAGTTTAGTGTGTAAATATGATAACAGTTCATTTAATCTGATTGGGGGTTCTGGTCATGTGACAGCTTGCTACATATTTTGCTACTATCCTTGTAGCTTTGTTTTTTTCTCCTAAGAGTACACATAGTGTTTCTTGTTCAGACATCTGTGGGAAGTCTGTTATTTCTTTATTTTTGGGAAGTATTTATCCCTTAAGAGTTTGTATCTTGTACAGTACAAGAGGATGTGTGCTTCAGTCTCTATGTCCCCACTGTCACACTGTGCCTGATATCTGCCAGTCTTTATTTCCAGCTGGTGGTCAGAGATTCTGTATTTAGTGAGTATCTGTGCTTTGGGTTGGTGACACTTGTGAGATACTCAGCTAGTCTGTACTCTCTCTGTAGAGACCTGTAACACTCCAGCTTGTTCTGTTGTCCTATCTGTTCCTCCCAGTGCTCAGTGTACCTCTCCTTCAGAGCTGTTTGTAAGGTGTTTGGTGACACTCTCTCATGGGCTGTGCTTTTGCTGATGTGGTTTTGAAGGTCTGATGTATATTCTCTAAATGCTTTTGATGCTGGGTCACAGAGTGCTTGGTGGTAAAATGTACTTGTGTCACTATTTGTGAGGTGACACCAGAATTTGTACACCCTTTTTTGCATTGGTAGCAGCAATGGGAATCTTCCCAGCTCTGCACCCATTGTTAGGGGCACTTCTGTGTTCCCGCAGTGCATATTTACAGAATTGGAGATGTGCAATTTCTGTGAGAGTTTTGTCCTATTCTCTGTAGTTCTTGGTCAGTGTTGGGCCCCAGACCTCACAGCCATACAGCAGGATTGGTACAATAGTTTTTTCAAATACCTTACGTAACAGTTCTGTAGGAGGGTTTAGACTGACTAGTGGCTTCTTGATTGCATGGAAGGCTCTAAGGGCTTGCGCTGTCATTAGCAAGCCACTTGTAATCTGGCCCATGGTGGTAACGGCCCCTGTAAATATGTTTTGTATTTGTTTGATCATGTGTTTTCTTAATGAACAAATAACTTAAACATTTTTTTTTTTTAAATTGTTATTTTTCAAGTGTCTGGAATATATGGGGGCCTATCTATCAAGCTCCGAAAGGAGCTTGACGGCCCGTGTTTCTGGCGAGTCTTCAGACTCGCCAGAAACAGCAGATATGAAGCAGCGGTCACAAAGACCGCTGCTCCATAACCCTGTCTACCTGCTCTGAGCAACAATTCAACCCGATCGAGTACGATCGGGTTGATTGACAGCTCCCTGCTGGCGGCCCATTGGCCGTGAGTCTGCAGGGGGCGGCATTGCACCAACAGCTCTATTGCGTATTTCTCTCCGCATTCAGCGATGTCTTGTGGACCTGATCCGCATTGTCGGATCAGGTCCGCAAGACCTTTGTTAAATAGGGGCCATGGACTTTGAATTTATTTAAGAAAAACTTCCCTACCAGGAAACAGAAAAGGAAAAACTTGTTCCTAAAATCTAGTGAAAGTGTATAAAAGGTGTATAAAGTGATATATATATTCATATTTATATTGTTGGTGATACTCATAGTGCCTGAATGCTGGTGCATGTAGCATATTGACGTAGACACTTATGACCTGTACATATAGTAAAAGCTATAATTGAAAAGGCGGCAGCTTCACTTTAATCACTGACACAAGCATAATTGGATGGTAAACTTTAAGCTAAATGTGGAGCAATAATATGCTAATTTTTAAATATTTTAGAAATATTTACTTCCATGCTGTAGCTAAATTGATTCACTACGTTATGGTACAACATTTATTTTTTTCTTTAGTGTCATCAAATTTGGTTATTTCTGCAAACTATTTTTTTTATTTTTTTTAAGTGCCTGTTTTGTTGAATCAACAACATATGATTTGTGTGTATATCTCTCAGAAAAGCAATACGTATAATGCAAAGAGTGCAAAACGCTAAACCAGCTTTTAGTGCAGGGGCATTAAAAAAAGCTACACCAGTGAAGGGGTTAAGAAAGACATAAAAGCAACTTCAAGTGTTTTTGTTTTCATGAGTATAAAATAATCAAACACAGAATAATATTGTCACTTCTAGTTGGAATTCAGTTGTGAATGAAATGTAATGGATTTAAAGGAACTATTCTCACAGAGTTGTGTGAACTGGGGATGGATTAAAAACAAACCTGACATTTTTTATTTTTTTTAACATGTGTCAAATCACAACAGGAACTTTTTCACCCTCTGATGTCACTTTTCATGCATCAAGGTCACTGGGGACTAATTAGTTAGTGTTAAAGATCAAACAAAAGTGTTATAAATCACTGAATAATTTTGCCCATATGTTGTTTTTTTGTTTTTGTTTTTTCTTCTAGTTCAGAGGTGCACAACTGGTGTCCAGTGAAGTTTTTAGTCAGTGAAGTTTTTACTCACACTATTTAACATTTCCACTGGGGTAGGAAAGAATGCCCATTTTTACCCACAGGAAGCACATTTCCTCTGTATTATACCACTAAACACATGCAACCTGCCCACCCCATAGTCCAGTTTTTTTCATTATAAAGTTAAGCATGAGCATAAATAAAAATGCAATATATATTTTAAATGATTACCCTTAAAGGGACTTTAAAGGGACATGAAACCTAACATATTTATTTTGTGATTCAGATAGAGCATGCGATTTACTTCTATTATGGCAATTCTATGTCCTGCCTTGTTGTGCGCCTCACACCTATTTAGAGATCTACTTAACAAAGAATACTACAGGAACAAACCAAATTTAAAGGGATATGAAACCCAAATTTTTTCTTTCATGATTCAGATAGAGCAGCAATTTTAATCAACTTTTAAATTTACTCCTATTATCAATTTTTCTTTGTTCTCTTGGTATCTTTATTTGAAAAGCAGGAATGTAAGCTTAGAAGCCGGCCCCTTTTTGGTTCAGAACCTGGGTAGCGCTTGCTGATTGGTGGCTAACCCAGGTGCTAAATCAAAAATGGGCCCGCTCCTAAGCTTACATTCCTGCTTTTCAAATAAAGACACCAAGTGAACGAAGAAAAATTGATAATTGGAGTAAAAAAGAAAGTAGCTTCAAATAGCTGCTCTATTTGAATTATGAGTCATGAAAGAAAGAATTTGGGTTTCATATCCCTTTATTAACAGAAGTTGTAAACTTTTTTAAAATTTTATGCTTCGCCTGAATCACAAAATATATCCCTTTAAAGGGTTATAAAACTATCTGTTTCATTTAGACCTGTGCATGGGTGAAAAGTTTGTTTTGCCCAAAAAATTTGTTTCAGATATTTTCAAATGCTCGGTTCAGCAGCATTTCATCCATGCAGGCATTTCGTTCAGACTTATATTGGGCTTTCTTTAGTTTCATAAGGTAGCTTTTTCCCATACGTGGGTATTTCTGCAAACTAAAGTTATTTTATATAAGAGGCTCTGGGAGAGTGGCGGGTATGGGGCTGGAGAAGGGGAGAAAGGAGGGCAGGCAGAACGGTGGCACACTGGCTAGAAGTGGTGCCGGAAAGGGCTCAGGGCAGCTTAGGCATGCAACAGGCAGCAACGGCAGGAGAGCGGATGATGATGGGATGGTTATGAGTAGGGATGACCGTATGGAAGCACAATCTGTAGACCTGTTTGGGGATGATTATGATGAGGCTGGCGGTATGTCTGAAGAGGGTAGTGATTCGTGTGAGAGTGTTATCAGTGAACCCCACCATTGGAAAAGGGAAGCCCCTGTCACGGCAGTGAGAAAGGGATCTCAAGGGACTTGGGCAGAGGGGGGTCCTGGTACTCCCTCCTCTCTTTTAAACCCCTAGGCTACCTCGACTCCAACAGACAGTCAGTCTGAGACAGCTCAGATGGAGGATATGGCGCAGCAAGGCAGAGGAGTGGAACAGCTCATATCCAGTGTGGTGCAGACAGGGCCGCCATCAGGGGGTAACAGGGGTGACTCCTGTCAGGGGCCCAATGGGTCAGGGGGCCCCATGAGGCAAGAACTTAAATTTTTTTTTTTTACATTTTGGCAGCCACCAGTAGGTACTACAGCAGAGTGCTAATTGAGCTTGGAAAATGTTATAACAAGGAGTAAAGTATTAGCATTTGAGAGGATTTCTGAGTGTGCACTAAATCACTATGCACAGTGTGAGACAGACTTGGCACTTTGTTTGTACAGTGTGTGCCTGAGTCAGACGGAAGATCACTTTCATTTGCAGAGGAGGTAGGACTTACTTAGTAAATGTGTTTTATTTCTCTGTGCAATTTCGGATTGTAACTTCAGTGTGGTAGTAGTTGTATGGTGGGGTCAGGGGCCCATAAAAACAAATTTTTTTTAGCAGCAGTGTATTTATGATTATTTGACAATGCTGTAGAAATTCTATATTTAAAACCATGCAGAAATGTTTCCTCCTCAATACGCAAATGGTAGGTGCCCTTTTGGCAGATATGCATTTATATATATATATATTACATTCCAGTTTACTGCCCCTGACTTTCCAGATGCATGGAGGCATTTTATCTCTAGATTTTTACATCTGCATAACATGTTATACTCTCAGACTAAGATTGCTCAGTGTTTGAAATGAGACAGGTTAACTTAAAACTGTTCAGTTTACACTACAGCTGACTTAATTTTGAAATACATACCAACAAGCCTAAATCCTGCATTTAACCAGATCTAATAGTATGAGTACCACAGCTTATGGTTCCACCAAGACCATATAGAGTACAGCATTTTCAAAATCCATAAGTACAGCTGACAGATGGGAACATTTGTACACTATATTTGAAGTGGTGCTCTTGGTTGGGGAAAATGGGGAAAAATCAAACAAACATATGTCAACCTTTTAAAAGTACTTTTCTTCATCTAGCCATCTACCCAGATCATTAATGTACAATTTTAAATTCACAGAATTATTTTTGTTTGCACATTTACAAATATGATTCTTTAAAAAGTAATCTCTTAATTTCTGCAATTTTTTTATCATGCATGTCACACACTGTTGATTTAGGGGATGCAAGATGCATACATGTTTCCTCCTGTGAGTGTTTCTGTGGGTGTCTGTGTTTATGTCTTTGGTTTGTGTCTCTATGAGTGTGTATGTATTTTTTCTGTGGGTCTCTCTGTGAGGGTGGGTGTGTATGACTTTGTGCATTTTCTGTGGATGTCTGTGAGGGTATGTGCATATGTCTTTGAGGTTTTTCTATGGGTGTCTCTGTGAGGGTGTGTATGTTTGTCTTTGTGTATTTTCTCTGGATGCCTCTGTGAGGGTGGGTGTGTATGTCTGTGTTTTCTGTGGCTGTCTCTGTGAGGGTGTTTGTGTGTGTATGTATGTATGTCTGTGTTTTCTGTGGATGTCTCTGTGAGGGTGTGTGTTTTCTGTGGGTGTCTCTGTGAGAGTGTGTGTATGTCTTTGTGTGTTTTCTGTGGATGTCTCAGTGAGGGGGTGTGTATGTATGTCTTTCTGTGTATTATGTGGTTGTTTCTCTGTGTGTGTATGACTTTGTGTGTTTTCTGTGGGTGTCTCTGTGTGTGTGTGTGTATGTCTTTGTGTGTTTTCTGAGGCTGTCTCTGTCGGTGTTTCCTTGGGTGTATGTGCAAGTTTGAGTTTGTGTGTGTGTGTGTCCATTGTCTATTCCTTTTCAGGACATTTTGACCTTATGATTATTCACATCTTTCTACAGACTTTGAGACTAATGAGACCTTTCTGGAAGTCACCAATCTACCATTTAACCTTTAAATTATTGTTTAGGCAGTTCAGGGACTTCCTTTCAGCCACTGCATGCTGTTATCATCATTTAGTTGGCATCTTCCTTTACAAAAAGATAATCAGAACTCCATATTTTGTTTTCTAAATCTCCTTTTTTACAAAACTGTAGTTTACCTCATTACTTATCAGGTCAATGTAAACAAGTGCTGAGTTTCTGTTTGGGTGTCTGTGTCTGAGTATGTTTCTTTGCGTGTCTGCTAGAGTGTCTATATGTGAATCCTTATGTGTGAATGTGTGTGTGTGCGTTTGTATGTTACTACCTTTACAACATTTCCAAGTTTAAATAGACACTTAAGAATAAAGTGCATATACGTTTTAGTCACGGGGGGGGCCTGATCAATGGTTAAGTCAGGGGCCCCAAAATCAGTGATACCACCATTGGATCAAGGGAAGCCCCTGTCAGGGAAGTGAGAAAGGGATTTGAAGGGACTAGGGGGCTAGGGCAGAGGGTGGCACGAAGTCACCTTCCCAGTGGTCCTGTTACTCCCTCCTCTCTTTTATACCCCTAGGCTACCTTGACTCCAACAGACAGTCGGTCTGAGACAGCTCAGAAGAAAGATATGGCGCAGCAAGGCAGATGAGTGGAACAGCTCATCTCTAGTGCATCGCAGATGTCAGTTTTGCTAGTTCCTTCTCCCCCTGGACAGCATGCGGCGGCTCAGCCTGCAACATTCGGTGAGTTGGCAATTTATGATCCTTTTGTGACTGACTATAGTGACTCCTCTGTGTCTGTATCAGGTGGCAATGACTAGAGCTAGTAGGGAAAGGACAGAAAAGGATGTTCACCATGATGAAGGAGCTAGTTGTGCATAGCAGGAAGAGGAGCTCAGGGACCAGGAAAAAAGGGCCCGGCAGGCAAGGCAGAGAGAATAGTAGGGCATTAGTTGTTGCCCGTGGCGGGGATGATAGTGCAGACTGTACCAAGGCGGGTTCTTCCTCTGGTCGGGGAGATAGGGTGACTCCATCTAGGAAGGCGGTGGGACACGGGGACACGTACACATGTTACATTTCTTTCTTGCATGATCACCTGAAACCTAAGTTAGTGAGATAGTGAGGCGTATTAAGGATCACAAGTACGTATATTATATTTTTGAACTCTCTGTGGAGGCACATAAGGCTAAGGAGTTAAGCAAAGACGGCATGGGTCCTAAAAAGATTAAGCGTCCAGACACGTTCGATGAATGGCTTTGGTGTTATCAGGTTCTCACCTCATGCTATGTCGAGCAGAGGCCGGACCAGGCAAGTGCTGTCCTCAAATATGAGGACACCATTCACTGGATTCATTGTAGATACAAGGAGGGGGTGTGGCATGATTATGTCATGTTGTTTTGTCGTAAGATGGAGGGCAATAACTTGCTTACATTTGCGACAAACGACATGCATTTATGGGAGTGGTTAGGGAGTGAATGCTCCCCATCCCCAGTAGCCCAAAGTAGGGTGGGCTCAGCTAAAAGCACGGTGTCAGCGAGTAATGCGGGGCAAGTAATGCTGGCGTTTTAATGAGAAGCGCTGTGACAAAGATGCTTTGTGCTCCTTTCGTCACATATGCATGTACTGCTGGGGATCCCATGCAGGGGTTGATTGTTCCCGGAAAAAGGGATCAGCAGGACAGAAGGGACCTGCAGCTAAGGGAGCTGCTGCAGGTAAAGGCACCGTCACCACTGAAGGTGGACGCACTTAGGCCTTGGCTGGCCTCTTACTCTGACAGAGTATCTACTGTAGGGGTGCTCGCTGGGTTTTTTCATTCCAGTCTCAGGGGAGGTTGAAGGGTCAGTCTCTCATAGGAACCTTTTGTCGGCCTGGCAATTTCCACAGGTTGTCAGAGACAAGCTGAAAAAGGAATTGGAATTGGGCAGGATTGTGGGGCCTTTTCAGGAGCCTCCACTCCAGAATCTGGTGGTTTCACCGCTGGGGGTGGTTCAGAAAAAAGATCCAGGGAAATATTGCTTGATTCAGCACCTGTCCTATCTGAAGGGCAGGTCAGTATTTGATGCGATAGCTCCAGAAATCAGTTCAGTTCGATACCAGTTGTTTGACGATGCTTTGGAAATAGTACAGGTAGCTGGTAGGGGGCTCTGCTGGCAAAGCTGGACTTAGGGTTGGCATTTTGGCTACTGCCAATTCACCCTGATTCATTTCACCTGATGGGGATGACATTTGAAGGGGCCTACTACATTGACAGGTGTCTTCCAAATTGGTGTTCGGTCTCTTGTTATTTTTTTTAAATGTTCAGTTCTTCTTTGCACTGGGCATTTGTCGAGTTGAGTGGCAGGGGGGCTGTGGGGCATTATTTAGATGATTTCCTGTTGGTGGGCCCGGCGGAATCTGGGGAGTGTGATTGCATAATGGCAATTATGAGATTGTGAACAAGGTTGACCTACCTAGGGATCGAAATCGATACCAAGGATGCGAGGTGCAGATTACCGGAGGACAAAGTCTTGCTTGATGTGGTTTCTGCAGCTGCAATGGCGTCTGCTCTGTCTCTGCGGGATATGCAGTCCCTCCTGGGACTGTTCAACTTTGCTTCCAGAGTGATTCCCATGGGCAGGGTTTTTAACAGGAGATGCCAGGTGGTCAGAACTTGGGTTTCCCCCCGTCTCAAGCAGCAATCCGTTGGCTAAGCAGGAAAGGGATGATGTGGAGGGATTTGCCCGAGGTGCTCCAGGGAGCTATTTATCGTTGGGGAAAGCCTCATATCATCATTCTTCATCTTGGGGGGAATGATTTAGGCACTGCCCCAGTTTTGGATCTTATTAATGCAATGAAATCTGACCTTAAGTGGGTGTGTGTTAGGATCCCAGGGGTTAGAGTTGGGTGGTCCTGCATAGTGGCCAGACGTACCTGAAGGCACCTAATTTGCCATTACACAGCCTACAGAATTTGTAAACTGTTTAACAAGGAGCTGGGAAGAGCTGTCACATTTGCAGATGGATTTGTGATCAGACATGGCAATATTATAGGGGATGCGATTCATTTATTTAGGAGGGATGGTGTTCATTTAACGTATGAGGGTCTGGATTTCTTCTTGACAGACATCAAGAATTTCATATCATTGAGTTTATAGTATTGAGTTGGCGGTAAGAGTTCCCGTTTTGTGGGGTAAATCATGTGGCGGGGACAGGACCCTGCAAATTTTTTATGCAGCCTATTGGTGCAATGGGAGGGGCAAGATGCATGAAGTCAAAGCGTGCTGTGCCTCTCCCCATGGGCCTGCTGGCTCTCATCTCCTGGTGGCTTTTACAATTTTTGTCGGACTGGGCCCTGATGGGTCCCGCGATACCGATCACTTGCAGGTCCCTTTCCTTGCTTCTCTTGGGTCCTATTTTAGTCTAGTTATTAGACCTCTTGCGCCGCCCCCATTTTGGTTTGTCTGAAACAAAGTTATATGCTTTTCAGCATTTCTGTATTTAATAAATGCGGCCATGTCGACTTTCTCTCCAGCTCCTATTTTGTTGTGTCATTATTTAATTTAGAGAAAATGTTTTAGGGAACTCAGAATTACTAAGTTTAACACTTGTGCAAACGAAAGCCAATAACTGTAGTGCTTTAAGTGTTATCTTAGCCTAAGAGGTGGCTGAGTTGTGGATTGAAACAATGTTGCTTTTTAAGGGGCGGTTTTATCTTACCTTAAAAAAGCCAGTGTAGATTAATCCTCATTCCTTCTGGATCCTGTTGCTGTTTTACCTCTCTCCCTCCCTGTTTGGTTTGTTGCAGGAGGGGGGGAAGTGGTACCTGGTGCTCTTTTAGCTACCATAGTTGTCATGGCAGGGGCATGCACATTCGAGCTAGCTCAAAGTAAGCTCATAGACTTTAATTTTTGCCCTGCCAGGTTAATGTTTTGTGGTACAGCCAGCATTACCTGGTTCCTTATTAGGTATAGGGTGTCCAATTTCATATGCGGGCACCTTTGGAGGCGGGGTCAGGGTCTTGCAATTTGTTTCCCCGTCTATTGGTGCGAGAGCCGAGCTAATGGGAGGGGCAAGATGCAGCAGGTTGAAGCCTGCTGTGCCTCTCTCAGCGGGCCTGTTGGCTCTCGTCTCCTAGTGGCTGGTGGGTTTTACAATTTTTGTCGGGCAGGGCCCCCGATGGGTCCCCCGATACCGATCACTTGCAGGTCCCTGTCCTTGCTTTGCTTGGGTCCTATTTTAGTCTACTTATTGGACCTTTTTTTTGTTTGTCTGAAACAAAGTTATATGCTTTTCACCTTTTCTGTATTTAATAAATGTGGCTGTGTTGGCTTTCTCTCCAGCTCCTATCTTGTTGTGTTATTATTTAATTTAGATAAAATGTTTTAGGTTTAACACTTAACATACAGCTAGATTACAAGTCTGTGCGTTCGTCTTTTAATGCAGAAAATATGGTATTTTCAGCGTTAAAATTGCTCCGGAGCCATTACGAGTCTTGTCGGAATAGGTGTACCGCAAGCCTCTTAGCCTGTAACGGCTGTAACACAACGTCAGTACCGCACTCTAAAAAATTATGTTTTTAATGGGATTCCCATAGCGCTGGTATTACGAGTTTTGAGTTCTAGCTAAAAAAAACGGCGTTACAGCCTAAAACTACAAGATCCGTACCTCCATCTAAAGTCAGTAGTTATGAGTGCACTAAACACCCATAAACTACCTATTAACCCCTAAACCGAGGCCCTCCCGCATCGCAAATACTATATTAAAGTTATTAACCCCTATTCTGCCGCTCCCGACTTAGCCGCCACAAAACATTTTTATTAACTCCTATTCCGCCGCTCCCTGACATCGTCAGCACTATAATAAACTTATTAACCCCTAAACCGCCGCCCTCCCGCATCGCAAACACTATTTAAATGTTATTAACCCCTAATCTGCCGTCTGCCCACATCGCCCCCACTATACTAAAGTTATTAAGCCCTACACCGTCGCCACTATAATAAACCTATTAACACCTAAACCGCAAGCCCCCCACAACAAAATATACTAAAGTAAACTATTAACCCCTAAACCAAAAGCCCCCCACATAGCAATAAACTAAATTAAACTAGTAACCCCTAAACCTAACCATAACCCTAACTTTAGATTAAAATTATAATTTTCCTATCTTAAATTAAATTAAAACTTACCTGTTAAATTAAAAAAACTAAGTTTCAACTAACAATTAAACTAATATAATTATTAAACTAAAATTAAACTAACCACCAATTAAATTAAACTAAACTACACATAAAAAAATCCTAACACTACTCTAAAAATTACAAATGATCTAAATACAAAAGATAAAAAAGACTAAATTACAAAAAATAACAAACAATAAAGTACTAAAAATAACAAACGAAATTATCAAAAATAAAAAAGAATTACACCTAATCTAATAGCCCTATCAAAATAAAAAAGCCCACCCAAAATAAGAAAAACCCCTAGCCTACAATATCTAACAATGGCCCTTAAAAGGGCCTTTGTAGGGCATTGCCCTAAGTTAAACAGCTCTTTTACCTGTAAATAAAAATACAAAGACCCCCAGCAGTAAAACCCACCACCCAACCAACCCCCAAAAATAAAAAAACTAACTCTAACAAAAACCTAAGCTACCCATTGCCCTGAAAAGGGCATTTGGATGGGCATTGCCCTTAAAAGGGCATTTAGCTCTTTTACATGCCCAAACCCTAAATTAAAATAAAAACCCACCCAAAAAAAGTTAAAAAAAACCTATCACTAACCCCCGAAGATCCACTTACAGTTTTTGAAGTCCTGCTTGAACGATCTTCATCCAGGTGGCGAGAAGTCTTCATCCAGGCGGCCTCTTCGATCTGCATCCCGGCGGTGAAGTCCTCATTCAAGCGGCGAGAAGTCTTCATCCAGGCGGCCTCTTCAATCTTCATCCAGGCGGCATCTACTATCTTGATCATCCAATAGAATGAGAGCTGCTTAAATCCTATTGGCTGATTCAAATTATTCAACCAATAGGAATGCAAGGGATGTCATCTTGGATCGCGTACCTTGCATTGAAGATTCAGTGTACGGCATCGTCCGTATGAAGAGGATGCTCCGCACCGGATGTCTTCAGGATGGACCTGCCCTACACCGTTGGGATCAAGATAGAAGATGCCGCCTGGATGAAGATTGAAGAGGCCACCTGGATGAAGACTTCTCACCGCTTGGATAAGGACTTCACCGCCAGGATGAAGATTGAAGAGGCCGCCTGGATGAAGACTTATCACCGCTTGGATAAGGACTTCGCCGCCAGGATGAAGATTGAAGAGGCCGTCTGGATGAAGACTTCTGACTGCCTGGATGAAGATCGTTCAAGAGGGACTTAAAAACTGTAAGTGGATCTTCGGGGGTTAGTGATAGGTTTTTTTTAACTTTTTTTTTAGTGGATTTTTATTTTAGATTAGGGTTTGGGCATGTAAAATAGCTAAATGCCCTTTTAAGGGCAATGCCCATCCAAATGCCCTTTTCAGGGCAATGGGTAGCTTAGGTTTTTTAGATAGTTTTTTTTATTTTGTAGGTTTTTTGGGGGGGTTGTAATGTTAGTGGGGGTTTGTAAAAAAATTTTTATAAACAGAGCAGATTTCTTTAGGGCAATGCCATACAAAAGGCCCTTTTAAGGGCCATTGGTAGTTAATTCTAGATTATTTTTTTTGTTTTGTGGTGGTTGTTTTTTTAATGGGTATTAGAATAGGAATAATTTTTATTATTTTTGATAATTTGCTTCTTATTTTGTGTAATGTATTTTTTTAGGGAGTGTTTGTTTTTGTTTTATGTAGTAAAAGAGCTGTTTAACTTAGGGCAATGCCCTACAAAAGGTCCTTTTAAGGGCCCTTGGTAGTTTGGGGGGTGTATACTGTTAGGGGGTGTTTGTTTGTTTTTGTAGCAAAATTGCTGTTTAACTTAGGGCAATGCCCTACAAAAGGCCCTTTTAAGGGCCCTTTGTAGTTTATTCTAGATTATGATTTTTTATTTTGGAGTGTTTTTTTTTTTTTTTAAAGGGTATTAGACTAAAAATAATACTTATTTTTTTGGATAATTTCGTTGTTTGTTTTTTTGTAATGGTAATTTTTTATTTTTTTGTAATGTTAGGTTTTAGTGTAGGGCATCTTAGGTTTTATTTCACAGGTAATTTTGTATTTATTTTAACTAGGTAGTTATTAAATAGTTAATACCTATTTACTAACTAGTCTACCTAGTTAAAATAAATACAAATTTACCTGTGAAATGAAAAAAAAAAAAACCTGAGCTAGCTACAATATAACTATTAGTTACATTGTAGCTAGCCTAGGTTTTATTTTACAGGTAAGTATGTATTTAGTTTTAAAAAGGTATTATTTAGTTAATAATTGTAAATTTAATTTAGATCTATTTAAATTATGTTAAAGTTAGGGGGTGTTAGGGTTAGAGTTAGGTTTAGGGTTAGGGTTAGGTTTAGGGTTAGGTTTAGGGGTTAATAGTTTAATTTAGGTTGTTGCAATGTGGGGGGTGGGCAGTTTAGGGGTTAATAGGTTTATTTAGTTGTAGTGATGTGGGAAGCCAGAGGTTTAGGGGTTAATAACTTTATTTAGTTGCAGCGATGTCGGGGAGCGATGGAATAGGGGTTAATAACTTTAATATAGTGGTGGTGATGTTGGGGTCTAACGGAATAGGGGTTAGTAACTTTATTATAGTGGCGGCAATATCATGAGCGACAGATTAGGGGTTAATACCTTTATTTAGGTGGCACCAATATCGGGAGCGGCATATTAGGGGTTAATAACTGTAGGCAGGTGTTGGCGATTTCGGGGGCAGCAGATTAGGGGTTTATGTGAGGGTGTTGGGTTTAAACATAACTTTTATTTTCCCCATAGACATTAATGGGGCTGCGTTACGGAGCTTTTCTTTCCATGATCGCAGGTGTTAGACTTTTTTCTGACCCGCTCTCCCCATTGATGTCTATGGGGAAAGCGTGCATGAGCACGTCAAAACAGCGCTTATTTTTGATGCGGTATGGAGCTTAAAAGCACCATATCGCCCGCACAAACCGGGTTTTTTAAAACTTGTAATGGCAGCGCTATAGGGGATTAAATAACGCCACTTTTGTTGCGTTCGTTAATTTCCCTATATCGCTCAAAACTCATAATCTAGGCGATATTTATTTATAAATGACTGCACAGATTCAATTTAGAGAGACTTGCTTAGTCAAATTAAACTCTCTCAAAACCCAAGTAAATCAATTTCTAAAATAGTAATTTAAAAATAATAACAACTTAAAGGGACCCTTAGCACCTTGCAATTTCACAAATAACTATAATATTATTTAAGTTTATACTGCTACAAAGACTGTCCTCATTATATTAGCAGGATCTGGTCTGTTTTGAGAGAATTTGACATGATTGAATTTACCATCCAAACCAGAGCCAATCTGTGCGACTGGGAGCCGCCATGTTGTAACATATGTTACAAAATAAAAGTGCGGTCAAGTGATGCTCTTATTCGTGACAACGATGTGTGCAGAGAATGTATTTCTAGTGGGGAGCATATTTGAACGCATATTTGCGTGCATGATCACATACGGATGACGTTACATCCCCCGTGTCAATGTCTGGGAGCAATCTGAATGATAAAAAGATGATCTTTTAAATTGAAATAATAAAGGATGGATTTTTAAATGTAAAAAAAAAATGTATGCGTTTTGCATCCTAACACTAAGGGGCCTATCTATCAAGCTCTGAATGGAGCTTGATGCCCGGTGTTTCTGGCGAGCCTGCAGGCTCGCCAGAAACAAATGTTTGGTAGGGTTAGACTGTCTAGCTGGTGGGGAATCTAGCACACCTGAAGTAAACTTTATCCCAAAGTTTAAAGAGTTATAATTAGTTGTGGTAGGTGGCGCAAACCAAGTTGCTATTCCCAATGTGTCTTACTGTAAATATGTGTGATAATATGTGGGCTCAATATATGTTAATATTTTGATAAGTACTATTTTATATTCTCTTATGGAAAAAATTGGATGTCGAAACTTTTTAAAAAAAATATATATATTATACTTTATTTGATTCCGGTAAACTTACCCAATAATAGTGATGCTAAAAGTACAATTAAACAAATATTATTACAAATTCCTTCAAAGTTTAAAAAATGACACCGGTGTCTCTATGTATTTATGTATAAAATGTACGTAATATATAAAAATTAAATTAAAATAATATCGTTGAAATCTTGTAATTTATACAGTTATAGGTTTATCACAAGTTGTAATTTCTAACAAAATGTTTGTAAATACAATTTAATAGTGGATAAGACAATAGTTGCTGTATAGTTCATATAGGATACTTTGTTTCAAGTTAAGCTGTGCAATTGAGATCTTATCTTAGGTAACTATATATCAAATGTAGAGGTATGTTGGTGCGATTTTTATCACACTGTGATACAAGTATACAAATTAGTACCTTAAAGTGAAGGTAAAGTTTTCATGTTTTCAAGACATTAATGCATCATTGGCTAACATAATAAGCTATTCGCTAAATTTATTCCATGTTATATCACTTATTTCTATTTTTTTTTACTATAGTAAGTTGCCTACCGTTAGCGTGTAAACTCCACCCCACCTCAGCTTCTGTATTTTTTAGGCTGTTACGTATAGAGCGGTCCCACCCGCTCTATGCGCATCTCCAAAGCTCGTACACGACGATCGAAAGCATTGCGCATGCGCAAACCTCCGATTTCTATGACCAATGCGCATGGCTGTTCTGAGACTGCGTTTGGTGCGAGACGTTCAGTGTCCCTGGGGGTGTGTTTGCGATGTCCAATCAGCTTGCTGGAATTGCTGACAGGCTAAGCGAGTGATGTGCAGGATAGCCTGAGACAGAGTCAGCTGAGAGCGGAGTTACCGTTATCGGATGTGGCAACTTGTATTTGACTGGTCTCTTGGACGTATTTGAGCAATGCCTTCCTAGCGAGGTGAGTGCTGCAGTGGTACCTCTGGAGCCGGTATGAGACCGGGTGAGTCCTTGGATGATCGCCAGGAAACAGTTATCGTGAGCTGTGCACACAGACGTTAGTTTGTAGAAGTCCGTGTAAGAATTAGTTAGTAAGGCTTCAATCTGAAGGTCTTGTGAGTAGCACAATTTCAGGATAAGTAAAGTGAAATTAAAGTACAGCACCCAACCCTGACAGCAACATAGCGCTGAAGGAACAACTATACAGTGTTCATTCAGTGCTATGTTGTGAGATTGAGAGATCAGCATATTTTTTTTTGACCGGACACGTTTGTAACAATATTTGCTGTAGGTGGTCTGAATTAAAGCTACTGCGCATGCGCGAACGGGAGCGCGCGCTGGAGTACAAGATGTTGAATAGGACAGTAGCGCATGCGCTTTTTGAATAGTAGGCGGGTGACGTAGATCCACGGCCACCTAACGGCCAGAATTTCAGTTGGTAGTTTGAAGAACGTGATCAAGAGGGAAAAAAAAAAAAGGGTTGATTGTTATCAGCTTAAAATATAGCTTTTATACAGCTATAACTTTATTTCTAAGATCATTTCATACAGGTTGATGAATGAAACTCATATTTATTTGTGACATATAATTGAATTCTATTTCAGTATATAGGTAAGTTTACCTTCACTTTAAAGTGTATCTGTTTGATATCACTTTTGTGAGATGATTGCGGTTAAATAAACGCTGCTATGCCAATAATTTGCTGATGGCAGTTCTATATGGGCTGCTGGCGGTTAAATAAATGCCGCTTTGGTTTCCTCTTGTTAGGTGGGCTTATCTGTTTGCTGCGAGGAAATTCACTTTTATGTAAATGCTTGTGTAGTTGCCGTGGCCGCTTTGTTATCTTGTCCTTTGTCGGTCAGTGACCGATCGCGCTCTTAAGGATTTCTTGGTGTGATCTTCGTTGCGGTTAGGTGCTAACCGTTTGCTGATGTTTTTTAAGTATCTCCGTTTTTTCTATTCTGTGGTTTGTCTGTCGGTCAGTGACCGATCACGATGGTATGGTTGTTGGATGACCTCCTGATGTGGAATATTTGCGTGCCTCTCCGGTCCGTTGTTCCCAGGTTTCTTTGATGTTGGTCAGTGACCGATCTGGGTACTGAAATGTGGTTGTGGGATAAGTAGAAAGTTTGTGGGATAAGTAAAAAGTTTGTAGGATAAGTAGAAAAAGGAATTCTAGTTATCAATGTGATCTTTGCGGTTAAATATATGCCGCTAAGTAGGAACTTGAATATTTCACCAGGGTGTAGCTGGTATTCTCTTTGTCTTCTCAAATCCTTTGCAGGTGTGTTCTGGTATCAACGCGTTTCATCTGGACAGCCTTTTTCAAGATACCAGATGTGTGGATTCAAGGCTATTTAAAGCCTCTATAATTTAGCAATTAAATCACTAATTGATGATATACATAAAAATCAAAAAAAGTCCAAGAACATTTAAAATGCTGCTTTATTATATAACATAGGTATCCTTGGGTCTTAGTTATAATATAGTAGGGTGACTTTATGTAGCGATAAACATTTTATATGATTACTTTTAAAATAGAGAGAGATATTATATATCTTAATGTCAATCACTTTTAGAGTGTTTATTTTAATCACTCTATATAACAAAGGATATTGTTAAAAGGTTTCTGTAATTAGAGCGTAATATTAGAGTGAAATAATTTGTCTATACTTATCGTTGTATGGATGTTTAACCATAAAGCATAGTTAAAAACGTGGCCGATGGTGAATAAAAATTAGAAGGGCCAAAAGAGAATATAAAACTATAGTAAAGAACTATATGGAATCTAAAATAGTACTTTTAGACCATATTTAGATACATGTGTTTTAATAATCTTCTAATATGTTAAATCGATATATAGCTATGCGTATTAGATTATCATGATCCAATGAGTGTGTACCAATGTTTTTCTAGTTTTTGTGGATATTAGTATTATCGGATGGGAGATTAGCCTTCTTGTATGAATTTTTAAAATTATGTAGGAATTTTTAAAAAATTTAAAATTTCAAGTTGTGTGTCCTTAGACTGTAAAACTAAGTGGTAATTTTGTCAAATATATATATATATTTTATTTTAGAATTTTATTGTATTTAATCAACTTGGTTTGTTAGTGTGATGGCTTGGTTTTTCTGATCTTTATCTTTAAAAAATAGCCTATGTGTTTGTTTGAATTTCAAGTGTTGTGTTCTTAGACTGTCCTTAGACTGTAAAACTATATACTTTTTTTTTTTTTTTTTCGCCAGAAACAGCAGTTATGAAACAGCAGTAACAAAGACCGCTGCTCCATAACCAGTCTGCCTGACAGACATCGCCGGAAATCAACCCGATCGAGTACGATCGGATTGATTGACCCCCCCTGCTGGCGGCCCATTGGTCGCAAGTCTGCAGGGGGCGGCGTTGCACCAGCAGCCGTATTCAGCGAGGTCTGGCGGACCTGATCCGCACTGTCGGATCAGGTCCGCCAGAACTTCTTAAATAGGGGCCTAAGGATTTTATCATTCATAAGTTACATTTCATTGATAATATTTAAGGTCCCTTTAAAGGGACATTACCCAAATACTTGAAACTGATGCAGCATATCTGTAAAAAGCTGACTAGAAAATATCATATGAACCTTGAAAATGTAAAACAGAAAGACATTTTTATCAACATTTAATTTTAAGCATCAAATCAGGGTGTTTGTTCAGAGACTTGCAAGGTATCTAGTATGTGCAGGCACAGTCACTTTATTTCCCTTCTCAGTTTAAGGAAGATTACCGCGATATCTGCAAGATTATGTTGAAATCCTACAAGATCACAGTAAAGTGTAACCTCAGAAATGATAAAGCTGATTGGCTGTTATTTTTTTCCCACCATGCAGATGATAGCAAACATAGTAGCTGAAGGATAACTGCTCAAAGAGCACTTACCCTGATGAACAAAGGAAATTTTGAGGTAAAATATCCTTTTTAGAAGAAAATTTCTAGTTAGCTTTTTACAGTTATGCTGCATTCCTTTCCATTCAATTAGCTGATGTGTAGCATGTCCCTTTAATAGTAAAACAAAGAATGAAGAGGAAAGGAAAATGTAATAAAACTAACAAGGATATTGCTTTGTTAAACTCTACTTTAGAAATAGTAATAAATGTATTATGCTGTTTGATAAATTGTACTTTGATTTTGACTTTTATAAAAATAAATATTTTAAGTAAAGAATAGAGTTGAGTCTAAGGGCCCAATTATCTAAAGGTCTCTGGGCTGGTGAGATTCTTTAATAATACTCGCCAGTACTTCTATATCCCTGGTGGAATTATCTAATGCCATGTTTTACCCTGAAAACAGGGTGACTCGCTAATGGTCGCATACTTTCGTATGGGAAGGAGATGCATACATTACAAAGTGCAGTATGAAAATCGTAATTTTTAAAATCATAAAAAAGAATAATTGAACTAGTCACACAAAAATACATAGGAAAAAATGGTATTGTTAAGGTGCATCAAAAATTGTATCAAAACTGTTCGCCAAAAATTGTATTTGATCAAAAACGTATGTAAATTACACAGGAATAAATTGTTCTAAATATGCACAGCGTAAATCAGACAAATATACACATATAAACACATAAATACATATGCACACACGTATAGACATATATATTAGTGCATTGGAGCCCTTTGCAGTAAAATAGATGAAAACATAAAAAAATCATATTTATGCAATATTCATTTTTAATAAAAGTTGTAACTATGGGGCCGATTTAACAAAGCTTGGTGGACATCGCTGAATGCAGAAAGCATATGCTGTCAGCATTCAGCATTGCACAAGCGGTTCTAGTAAACTGCTTGTGCAATGCAGCCCCCTGCAGATTTGCGGCCAATCGGCAACTAGCAGTACGCCGCTCAGAGGCGGCGGATCTAGTTAAGGAGCAGTGCTCTTAAGACCGCAGCTTCTTAACTCCTGTTGTCGGCGAGCCTGAAAGCTTATGCGGAAACAGGGCGAGTTGGCCCTATTCAGGGGCATAGCGGCCCCTATGTATTTACTGTAAATATTTCACATTCTAATGATCTGAACATAGCAGAATATGTTCTAACGCCTAGATTTAGAGTTTTGTCGGTAACGACCCGCGTAGCTAACGCTGGCTTTTTTCTGGCCGCACCTTTAAAATAACTCTGGTATTGAGAGTCCACAGAATGGCTGCGTTAGGCTCCAAAAAGGGAGCGTAGAGCATAATTTAATGCCACTGCAACTCTCGATACCAGAGTTGCTTACGGAAGCGGCCAGCTTCAAAAACGTGCTCGTGCACGATTCCCCCATAGAAAACAATGGGGCTGTTTGAGCTGCAAAAAAGCCGCGTTCAGCTCCTAACGCAGCCCCATTGTTTGCTATGGGGAAAAACTTCCTACATCTGCACCTAACACTCTAACATGTACCCCGAGTCTAAACACCCCTAACCTTACACTTATTAACCCCTAATCTGCCGCCCCCGCTATCGCTGACCCCTGCATATTATTATTAACCCCTAATCTGCCACTCCGTAAACCGCCGCTACTTACATTATCCCTATGTACCCCTAATCTGCTGCCCTAACATCGCCGACCCCTATATTATATTTATTAACCCCTAATCGTCGCCTCCACCTGCCTACACTTATTAACCCCTAATCTGCCGAGCGGACCACACCGCTATTATAATAAAGTTATTAACCCCTAATCCGCCTCACTAACCCTATAATAAATAGTATTAACCCCTAATCTGCCCTCCCTAACATCGCCGACACCTAACTTCAAACATTAACCCCTAATCTGCCGACTGGAGCTCACCGCTATTCTAATAAATGTATTAACCCCTAAAGCTAAGTCTAACCCTAACACCCCCCTAAGTTAAATATAATTTAAATCTAACGAAATTAATTAACTCTTATTAAATAACTTATTCCTATTTAAAGCTAAATACTTACCTGTAAAATAAACCCTAATATAGCTACAATATAAATTATAATTACATTGTAGCTATTTTAGGATTAATATTTATTTTACAGGCAACTTTGTAATTATTTTAACCAGGTACAATAGCTATTAAATAGTTATTAACTATTTAATAGCTACCTAGTTAAAATAATTACAAAATTACCTGTAAAATAAATCCTAACCTAAGTTACAATTAAACCTAACACTACACTATCAATAAATTAATTAAATACAATATCTACAAATAAATACAATGAAATAAACTAACTAAAGTACAAAAAATAAAAAAGAACTAAGTTACAAAAAATAAAAAAATATTTACAAACATTAGAAAAATATTACAACAATTTTAAACTAATTACACCTACTCTAAGCCCCCTAATAAAATAACAAAGCCCCCCAAAATAAAAAAATGCCCTACCCTATTCTAAATTACAAAAGTTCAAAGCTCTTTTACCTTACCAGCCCTGAACAGGGCCCTTTGCGGGGCATGCCCCAAAGAATTCAGCTCTTTTGCCTGTAAAAAAAACACATACAATACCCCCCCCCCCCCCAACATTACAACCCACCACCCACATACCTCTAATCTAACCCAAACCCTCCTTAAATAAACCTAACACTAAGCCCCTGAAGATCTTCCTACCTTGTCTTCACCATACCAGGTTCACCGATCCGTCCTGGCTCCGATATCTTCATCCAACCCAAGAGGGGGCTGGCGATCCATAATCCGACGGCTGAAGAAGTCCAGAAGAGGCTCCAAAGTCTTCATCCTATCTGGGAAGAAGAGTAGATCCGGACCGGCAACCATCTTCTTCCAAGCAGCATCTTCTATCTTCATCCGATGAGGACCGGCTCCATCTTGAAGACCTCCACCGCGGACCCATCTTCTTCCGACGACGACTTCCAGACGAATGACGGTTCCTTTAAGGGACGTCATCCAAGATGGCGTCCCTCGCATTCCGATTGGCTGATAGGATTCTATCAGCCAATCGGAATTAAGGTAGGAAAATTCTGATTGGCTGATGGAATCAGCCAATCAGAATCAAGTTCAATCAGATTGGCTGATTCAATCAGCCAATCAGATTGAGCTCGCATTCTATTGGCTGTTCCGATCAGCCAATAGAATGCGAGCTCAATCTGATTGGCTGATCGGATCAGCCAATTGGATTGAACTTGATTCTGATTGGCTGATTCCATCAGCCAATCAGAATTTTCCTACCTTAATTCCGATTGGCTGATAGAATCCTATCAGCCAATCGGAATTCGAGGGACGCCATCTTGGATGACGTCCCATAAAGGAACCGTCATTCGTCGGGAAGTCGTCGTCGGAAGAAGATGGGTCCGCGGTGGAGGTCTTCAAGATGGAGCCGGTCCTCATCGGATGAAGATAGAAGATGCCGCTTGGAAGAAGATGGTTGCCGGTCCGGATCTACTCTTCTTCCCGGATAGGATGAAGACTTTGGACCCTCTTCTGGACTTCTTCAGCCGTCGGATGATGGATGTCTTGCCCCCTCTTTGGTTGGATGAAGATATCGGAGCCAGGACGGATCGGTGTGATACCCGGTGAGGTGAAGACAAGGTAGAAAGATCTTCAGGGGCTTAGTGTTAGGTTTATTTAAGGGGGGTTTGGGTTAGATTAGGGGTATGTGGGTGGTGGGTTGTAATGTTGGGGGGGTATTGTATGTGTTTTTTTTACAGGCAAAAGAGCTGAATTCTTTGGGGCATGCCCCGCAAAGGGCCCTGTTCAGGGCTGGTAAGGTAAAAGAGCTTTGAACTTTTGTAATTTAGAATAGGGTAGGGCATTTTTTTATTTTTGGGGGCTTTGTTATTTTATTAGGGGGCTTAGAGTAGGTGTAATTAGTTTAAAATTGTTGTAATATTTTTCTGATGTTTGTAAATATTTGATTCTTTTTTATTTTTTGTACTTTAGTTAGTTTAATTCATTGTATTTATTTGTAGATATTGTATTTAATTAATGTATTGATAGTGTAGTGTTAGGTTTAATTGTAGGTAATTGTAGGTATTTAATTTAATTAATTTATTGATAGTGTAGTGTTAGGTTTAATTGTAACTTAGGTTAGGATTTATTTTACAGGTAATTTTGTAATTATTTTAACTAGGTAGCTATTAAATAGTTATTAACTATTTAATAGCTATTGTACCTGGTTAAAATAATTACAAAGTTGCCTGTAAAATAAATATTAATCCTAAAATAGCTACAATATAATTATAATTTATATTGTAGCTATATTAGGATTTATTTTACAGGTAAGTATTTAGCTTTAAATAGGAATAATTTATTTAATAAGAGTTAATTTATTTCGTTAGATTTAAATTATATTTAAGTTAGGGGGGTGTTAGGGTTAGACTTAGCTTTAGGGGTTAATACATTTATTAGAATAGCGGCGAGATTCGGTCGGCAGATTAGGGGTTAATAATTGAAGTTAGGTGTCGACGATGTTAGGGAGGGCAGATTAGGGGTTAATACTATTTATTATAGGGTTATTGAGGCGGGAGTGAGGCAGATTAGGGGTTAATAACTTTATTATAGTAGCGGTGAGATCCGCTCGGCAGATTAGGGGTTAATAAGTGTAGGCAGGTGGAGGTGACGTTGAGGGGGGCAGATTAGGGGTTAATAAATATAATATAGGGGTCGGCAGTGTTAGGGGCAGCAGATTAGGGGTACATAAGTATAATGTAGGTGGCGGTCGGCAGATTAGGGGTTAATTTTTTTTTATTAGATTGGCGGCGATGTGGGGGGACCTCGGTTTAGGGGTACATAGGTAGTTTATGGGTGTTAGTGTACTTTAGAGCACAGTAGTTAAGAGCTTTATGAACCGGCGTTAGCCCAGAAAGCTCTTAACTACTGACTTTTTTCTGCGGCTGGAGTTTTGTCGTTAGAATTCTAACGCTCACTTCAGACACGACTCTAAATACTGGAGTTAGGAAGATCCCATTGAAAAGATAGGATACGCAATTGACGTAAGGGGATCTGCGGTATGGAAAAGTTGCGGCTGAAAAGTGAGCGTTAGACCCTTTCCTGACTGACTCCAAATACCGGCGGTAGCCTAAAACCAGCGTTAGGAGCCTCTAACGCTGGTTTTCACGGCTACCGCAAAACTCTAAATCTAGGCCTAAGTATTTTTAAATAGCTATTCCTTTATTTATATGTGAATATCTATACATATAAAAATCATCAAAATATATATATATATATTTGTGCAATAAAACATCATATATATATAGAAATATGTATTTATGAATAAAAAGAACATATTCTGCTATGTGAAGAACATTGGAATGTGAAATATTCATATTTTCATGTCGGGTTAGTCCAAGGCATACCAAGAGAATGAAGGAAATTAGATAATAGAAGTAAATTAGAAAGTTGTTTTAAAATTGTTTGCTCTATCTGAATCATGCACGGAAACATTTTGGGTTTCTTGTCCCTTTAAAGTATAGCGCTCTCAAAAAAGCTTATTTTGATTTGTATTAGCCGTAATATTAAAGTTTAATCATACACCTGATTCGTGATTCCTGTGTACTTTATCCTTTATTGCAAACTTTTACATAGGAGAGAATGCTCATTATTTCTATGGGAGACATCTCACCACTCACAGGGACTTTTCCTGCGAGGTATAATCGGGTTTTTCACTTTTTATTATCGGACCCAATTTGTAAGTTGTGAGATGCCTCCCATAAAAAGTAATGGTGCTTTCTGAAAAGAGAAACTTTGCTGGGGAGAGCGAATTTAGCATGGAGCAGGGCGGCACTTTTTAAATATTAAATCCTTCAGCTAATACAGATCAGATTACTCTGCTTTTAGAATATAGTTTCTTAAAATCACCTTGATTTTCATATACATGTGTTTTCTAATAGGGTAACAAGTCTTTTGCGTTTTTTGACTCAATCTCACCACTATCAGTTTGTGAAATAAAAAAGCAAGATCTGCAAGGGGAAAATGTTTAGATAATATACCAGACCTGGCAGAGAAATGTGATCTACTGTCAGATACTCACCCGGTGAGCTCCAGTCTGGTCCCTCCAGTGGAGGGATGCCGAGACCCATCTGTTTCTGCCTGAAACTCCTCTAGGCATGTGGCCACATGCTGCCAGGATTTAAAGGGGCCATGTCCTAATTACCGGAACTCCCAACTGGAGGACTCAGGTGGGGGAGTTTATATAAAAGCTCACTCTCTGCCATTCATTCTGGGCTGAGTAATTGCCATTCAACCTTGCTCCTGGTTCCTGTGCACATTTACCCTGTACCTGTTTATGCTCACCTTGCTCCAATAACTCATGCATACTTACCCTTTACCTGTGTATGCTCACCTGGTTCCTAAAAGCTAAGCAGACTTACCTGATACCTGTGTATGCTCACCTTGTTCCAGAAATCAATCATACTTACCTTGTACCTGGATATGATAATCTGGTTCCTGAAAACCAAGCTGACTTGCCTGATACCTGTGTATGCTCACCTTGTTCCTGAAGCTATACCTATCTGGTATCCTGTGACAGTCTCATCTAGTTCCAGAGAACACACATACTTGTCTGATACCTGTGTATGCTCAGCTTGTTCTAGAGACCAAACATACTTACCTTGCACCAGCGTATGCTAATCTGGTTCCTGAAAACCAAGCTGACTTGCCTGATACCTGTGTATGCTCACCTTGTACCTGAAGCTGTACCTATCTGGTATCCCGTGACAGTTTCACCAACAGTACCCAATGGGTATTCTGTGTCTGCTTTCCTCTTACTAGCTGTGCCTGCTGTATCTACCAGGCATTCTGTGACAGCCTCACCCTTTACTGTTCAATTGAAGCACCAGTGCCCATTGGACTTTGTTACTGCAAACTACTTACAGTGTTCTGAACCTTGTATTGGATTTTAGAGTTCTGTATTAGGCCTATGTTCAAACTTGCTGTTTTTGTGATCTTCAATCTAAACTACTAACTGTTCTTTTGCTTATCTATCAGTGAAACTTTTAAAAATACTTTCATTGTTCTGTGCATTCTTAAATGCAGGGAAAGCTCCCTTGCAAGACACACTGTTCTCAAGAAAAGAAAAATGCTTTAAGGGACCATTAAACATAGCAGAATTGTATAATCAACAAATCCATAATAAAAATACAAAGCAAAATGACTTAGTTTAAATTTAAATTGAGCATCTGATTTTTTTTCTGATTAATTTCAAAGTTAGCTCAATTTTCCTTCCTGCTGCATCATGTGACAGCCATCAGCCAATCACAAAATGCATATACATATATTCTGTGAAATCTTGCACATGCTCAGTAGGAGCTGGTGCCTCAGAAAAAGTGTATATAAAAAGACTGCGCACATTAAGATTAATGTAAGTGAATTGGAAAGTTGTTTAAAATTGTGTGTTCTATCTGAATCATGAAAATTAACTTTGATTTTAGTGTTGCTTTAAAGGGACAGTGTACACCAATTTTTATATACGTAACTGCATGTAATAGACACTAATATAAATAATAATATAGAAAGATACTGATATAAAAATCCAGTATAAAACCATTTAAAAACTTACTTAGAAGCTCCCAGTTTAGCACTTTTGATTAGGTTGACTGGAACACCCAGTGAAAGCAGACACTCCCCTCCCTCTTCCTCTGCATATGAAAAGAACCTTTACACAAACAGGAGCAAGCTGGAGGATGAATACATCAATATTCCCCTAAAACTTTGGGGCTTGGTTAGGAGTCTGAAAATCAGCACAATGTTATTTAAAAATAAGCAAAACTATATTTTTTTTATAAAAACACTACCAGATGGGCTATATAAATGGATCATCTACAAAACATTTATGCAAAGAAAAATGTAGTGTATAATGTCCCTTTAAGTGAATTCCTACAAGGAATTGGTCCATAAAAGTCTGCTAGACCAGGGTTCTTCAAACTTTTTCCCCCAAGACCCAGTGCCTCGAAACCACATACCTTTGGGACCCAATTTTTATACTTGGTCTGAAAATTTCTTAAGATATAAACATGATAGCTGCAATTTTTGGCAAAGAGACTAAAATATGTGCATGCTTTATTCCTGATCGTAGTCAAATTTGAAAGCGTTGTAAAACGTAATAACACACACACCACACACTCATACAACACACACACACAATCATACAACACACACAAACACACTCTCATACAACACACATTTTCTTGTAACACACACTCACCCCATACACTCTCTTACAACACACACACCACACACTCATACAACACACACCCAATCATACAACACACACAAACACACTGTCATACAACACACATTTTTATGTAACACACACTCACCCCATACACTCTCTTACAACACACACACCACACACTCATACAACACACACACTCTCATACAACACACATACTCTCATACAACACACATTTTCATGTAACACACACTCACCCCATACACTCTCTTACAACACACACATACACACACATTTTCATATAACACACACTCTCTTATACAACACACACACACACACTTTCATATTACACGCATACCACACACACTCATACAACACACATACCACATACGCTCTCATATAACACACACACACTCTCATACAACACACCCCACCCACACACTCTCATACACAACACATGCACAGCACACACACACACAATCTCATACAATACACCACACACACACAAGTCGCGACCCAGTACACATGGTGTTGTGACCCAGTAATGGGTCCCGACCCGTGGTTTGAAGAACCCTGTGCTAGACAGTCAGGTTTAACAAAACAAGCCCCAATTAATCCTTATCGTGTGAGTTATAGCTAGTGCTGCAGGCATCAAACTGGTTAATGGTAAATAAACAATACAACAAAGGTTCTTAATAAAAAAACTCCTTTGTAATAATATATTTGAAGTATCTGCCTTATTAACTTATGTACACAGTTTTTCATCAAAACCATATGGTGCAGGTGTGAGTCTGGATTCTGTGTGAATAACTATTTACAAAGCCCAAGAGCGTTTGGAATATTATGAATCAGTTGCTCAAACACACTCTCATTCTCATGTTTATATAGGGGGCATTTATATACTGCGTTGGCTGTTACATTTAAAAATCACTGTAAATTTGAATTTAATTAGTAGCCGCAATTTAAAATATAAAAAAAATCTACTGTATATTTTAGTAGCAGGAAAGAAATAAAACAGAGCACCCAAATGATTGCCATTTTAGAAATATATTTTTAAATAATGTACAAAATATATGTCCAAACAGGAGAGGGAGCAATAGCTCTGCTCCCTAGAATTTTATTTTTTATACCCAAGTACCCACCTGCATTACTCTTATGATACAGCTCATGTGTACAGAAATTAACTCTCATCTGCTGGGCATTTTGCCAGTCCAACATCAAAGGAATCTTTCAGTACTTCAAACAGTATTTTCCCCTTCTGCCAAGTATTTCCCACAATCTGTACCCAACTCTGTTTTAAAATACACCCTGCTTTTTCTCAAGAAGGCTAGCTGTGCTACATAGTTCTCACTAATTGACCTTCACTGAGCATATCAGTTAAAAAAAATAATAATGATAATTTTGCTTACATAATAACATTGGATTGGCTCCTCCAAATTAGGTGGTGAAGTTAAAAAAATGTTTTTATTATTATTATTATGTAGAGCACCAAAAGATTCTGCAGCGCTAAAAACATGGGTCTAATATGCAAGGTAACAATTGTGGGAGATAATATGATAGAGAACCCTGCCAAGAGTTTCACGATTGTAAATCAGCTTTCATGAAGGTGATCTACAAAGCTATTATTATAATATCTCATCTCTACTCTTTCCTCTAACCCTAAACGTCTGTTCAACACGTTCAACACTCTTCTCCGCCCACCCCCACCTCCTAACACAACCTCTCTCTCAGCTCAAGATTTTGCAAGTCACTTCAACAACAAAATTGACTCCATCAGAAGTGAAATCAGCTCTCAACATACTTCCAATCTCCCACCCCCTCAAAAGCTCACGATCACCCAAAACCCAAATATCCAAAAATGCAGCTCTTTTGCCCCTGTTAATGAGGATGAAGTTTCTGTCCTTATACTCTCCTCCCACCTCACTACCTGTCCCCTCGACCCCATCCCCTCACAGCTACTCCCCTCCCTCTCTTCTACCCTCACCCCCATACTCACACACATTTTCAACCTCTCCCTCAGCACTGGTATATTTACCTCATCTCTAAAACATGCACTGGTCACACCTATCCTCAAAAAACCTTCCCTTGATCCAACCTCCCCTTCCAATTACCGCCCTCTTTCCCTACTCCCTCTTGCCTCAAAGCTCCTCGAAAAGCTAGCTTACGCACGTCTATCCCATTTCCTTACACTAAACTCTCTTCTTAACCCACTGCAATCTGGATTTTGTTCCCATCACTCTACAGAGACAGCAATTGTCAAGGTTACCAATGACCTACTTACAGCAAAATCCAAAGGCCACTTCTCTCTGCTTATCCTCCTTGACCTGTCTGCAGCCTTTGACACTGTTGACCACCCTCTTCTGCTCCAAACCCTCCAATCCTTCGGCATCTGTGACACAGCTCTCTCGTGGTTCTCTTCCTATCTGACTAACCGTACATTTAGTGTAGCCTTTTCCGGAGCATCCTCTGCCCGTTACCACTTTCTGTTGGGGTACCTCAAGGCTCTGTCCTTGGTCCCCTTCTCTTCTCAATCTACACATCGTCACTAGGTTCCTTAATAAAGTCCCATGGGTTTCAATACCATTTGTATGCCGATGACACCCAAATCTACCTCTCTGCACCAAACCTACCTCCTTCCTTACTAACCTGTGTCACTAACTGTCTTTCTCACATCTCATCTTGGATGTCCTCTCACTACCTTAAGCTAAATCTCTCCAAAACTGAACTCCTTATTTTTCCCCCTTCTTCCAATGTCTCCACCTCCAAAATTTCTATAACTGTTGATAATTCCATCATTACCCCTACCCCACTCGCCCGATGTCTTGGGGTCACACTTGACTCATATCTTTCCTTCACTCCTCACATCCAGTCCTTGGCTAAAGCCTGCCACTTCCACCTTAAAAACATTGCTAAAATTAGACATTTCCTTACACAAGATACAACCAAGATTTTAATCCACTCTCTCATCCTTTCCCTCCTCGACTACTGCAATTCCGTCCTCTCTGGTCTACCTAGCTGCCGCATAGCTCCTTTACAATCCATTATGAATGCCTCTGCCAGGCTCATCTTCCTTACTTGTCGCTCTTCATCTGCTGCACCTCTCTGCCAATCCCTTCACTGGCTTCCTCTTGCCTCTAGGATTAAACATAAAATCCTCACCCTGACATATAAAGCTCTCAACTGCACTGCTCCCCCCTACATCTCAGAACTTGTCTCTAGATACTCTCCCTCCCGTCCCCTTCGATCAGCTCAGGATCTCCTCCTCTCCTCCTCTCTTGTTACTTCCTCACATTCACGTTTACAGGACTTCTCCAGACTGGCCCCCAACTTGTGGAATTCCCTGCCTCGCTCCATAAGACTCTCCCCTAGTTTTAACAGCTTCAAGCACTCCCTAAAAACTCTACTATTCAGGGATGCATACAACCAACACTAACCTTTCCTAACGCCATTGCTTTCCCCTTGAACCCCTTAGATTGTAAGCCTATGGGGCCAGCTGTTTACAGATCGCTTCATAAGAGCCGACTACAACAGTGAAACTCTCGGCAGGGCCCTCTACCCACTTGACCCCTACAAAAGCTATCCTGTACACCGACTATGTTTACAGCGCTGCGGAATCTGTTGGCGCTCTACAAATACCTGATAATAATAATAATAATAATATCATCCCTCCATAAGATTTTTACATATGGTTCACAAAATGGTCTGTTCCATGTTCTTTCCAGGTTTTTAATTTGCATATTAATGTTCTCGTTTTCATTAAGACAAATATCTATGACAAATTATTATTTTGTCATTTTTTGCAATATTGTGTTTGAATCTGTTGCGGACATAGGTATCAGAAATAGCCTTGTTAACATCTCATATTTAATATTTTAAACTGTCATAAGCTTGAATAGTTGTACGATTTATGCATATTTGTATAGTAATGACGTATTGCCCGTTGTTGTTTGTGATTGGTTGTTAGAGGAAACTTCAAGCAGTTATATAGTGATGAGTCACAACTTGTAAATCAGCTGTGATGAAATGCCTGTCGGCATGAAATGTGTCAGCTGTTTGTGCCTGTGAGCTATGCCTGAATGTTTTTATATTGAATTTCCAATAAAATGGACTTTTTAACTTTTATATTTTACCTCTTGTTTCAATTTGCCTTAGTGGACTGAGCTGTTTCTTGTGAAATTTGTGATCTACAAAGCAGATAGGCTCTTAAACTTACAGGCTAAGGGGGTTCAAGGGGATACCTAATAGAGGAGAGGAACTAAGATAAGAAAATGTTAGTGTATATTTGTCAGGGTCTTTTCCCTGATCTGTTTGCCATGTGCTGCTGGCAACCATTTTACTCACCTCTCTTGCTGACTCTGGTGCACACTATGTGATGCTGCTCATTTCCTGCACTTCCTTTTATGGCCAGACTGGTGTACATCATCCATGTGAGACAGGATGCAGTCTCAGAATTGTGATGTCATCACTTATTATGTAAAGGGCCTCTGTTCAGTATGCTTTGCCCTTGCGTTGTCTCAGACCTGTTTGTGAGAGCTCATGTGTATTATCTGGCTGTCTGATGTCCCTCCTGATTCCTGATCCCTGACTTGTTCCTGACTCTGCTGTTCTCCTTGTTCCTGATTCCGGCTTGTCTGACTATTTGCTTTGGCTCCTGACTCGGCTTGTCTGACTACCAGTTCTGGTTTTGATTCCTGGATTGTTATTTGACTTGTGGACTTTTTATTATTTTTTTCTATTAATAAAGGTGTGATTATTTTTGCACTTCTTGTCTGTCTGATTCCTGGCACCCTGACATTACGCAAGGGCCATGAATCCTAATGGTGCTAATAATCCACCTTTACCTGCCATAATTTCCAGGATGGATAAACAGGGTCACTGCTTGGATCAATTTGCACTAGCCCTGCAAACCCTGCTGACTCGCATTGCACATTTGGACCAAAAGTGTCCCGCAAGTTATGGTTGCTCCTGTTTCTGCTGCGGCATCTAGTCCTTCCAGGAGCATGTCCAGTTCTGCACCTCTACCTCAGCGATATGGAGGCGATCCTAATCAGTGCAGAGGGTTTTTGAACCAGGTGGGCATTTACTTTGAGATGTTACCTCAGGCGTTTCCCTCTGACAGATCTAAGGTGGGATTTCTCATCTCGTTACTCTCTGACACAGCTCTTGCCTGGGCTAATCCCTTGTGGGAGCCTAATAAACCTGTGATTTCAAATTACCCTGAATTTGTGGCCTCCTTTCGAAGGGTATTTGATGTTCTGGCTCGCTCCTCCTCTGCTACTAAACGACTCATGCACATTCAGCAAGGTACAAGATCTATTGCTCAGTATGCCATTGAGTTCCGTACGCTTGACGCAGAGGTAGGTTAGAACAATGAAGCCCTTGTTGCCGCCTTCTTTCATGGGCTCTCTGATGCGATTAAAGACGAAGTTGCTTCCAGAGATTTACCAGAAGATCTCGGGGCATTGGTGTCTTTTTTGATCCTAATTGACATCAGACTAAGTGAGAGGTACTCTTTCAAGGAGTGCTTGCGGAAGCCTCCTTTTCCGTTGTCTCCTACGTGTTCGTTCCCACCCATGCCTCCCTTTCCTCCCATGCCTCCTGGTCCCGAGTCACCAGTACTGCTGAGCCGATGCAGTTGGGATTCACGTGTCACTCTGTGGCAGAGAGGGCCTTTAGGAGGATGGAGGGGCTCTGCCTCTATTGTGGGTTACAGGGCCACCTTTTGAAGTCTTGTCCTACACGGCCATGAAATGCTCACACCTAAGGTCCTGTCGGGGTCAGACCTTGGGTGGTTTATCCTCGTCCCCGGAACCGCTAAAGGAGAAACCTTTGGTCACGGTTGTCCTTTCCTGGGTGGTCTCCTCCATAGTCGCCCAGGCTCTTGTTGACTCCAGTGCTGCGGGCTATTTCATTGACAGTGCTTTTGTATCAAAGCACTCCATTCCTGTTTTGCCTTAGTCCATTCCGCTTGCTATTGAGGCCATTGATGATGGCAGGCCCCTTTTGCCTGCACTCGTTACTCACGAAACTGCTCCGTTATACACGGCTGTTGGGGCTCTCCATTTTGAAACCCTCCAGTTCCAGGTGATAAACTCTCCGCATTTTCAGGTTATTCTGTGTTATCCCTGGATCCAAAAGCACAATCCCAGTCTCGACTGGTGCAGGTCCAAAATTTTGTTGTGGTCTCCGCAATGTATTTCCACTTGTCTTCGGAAACCAGCTAAATTATTGTGCACGTCTTCGGTATCTCAATTGCCAGAGGAGTACAGAGAGATCCTAGACGTTTTTGACAAGGTGCATGCCGGTACGTTGCCTCCTCACCGGTCTTACGATTATGCCATAGACCTGCAACCCAGAGCCATTCCTCCTCGGGGCCAGGTTTACCCTCTGTCTGTTGCGTAGAATTGTGCTATGGAGGAGTATGTTTGCCGATGCTCTGTTGCAGGGGATCATCCACAAATCCTGCTCTCCTGCAGGGGCTGGCTTCTTTGTGAAGAAAAAGGGTGGCGAGTTAAGACCATGCATCGATTATAGGGGTCTTAATCATCTTACCATTAAGAATGCTTTCCCTATTCCGCTCATTACAGAACTATTTAACAGCCTCAAGGGAGCTACGGTCTTTACTAAACTTTATTTTAGAGTAGCATACAATCTCGTTAGGATCAAAGAGGGCCACGAATGGAAAACAGCATTTAACACCAGGAGCGGGCATTATGAGTATCTTGTAATTCCCTTTGGCCTATGTAATGCTCCTGCTGTTTACCAGGAATTTATTAATGATGTCCTACGAGATATGTTGCAACAGTGTGTTGTGGTGTACTTAGACGACATCCTCATACACTCACCCACACTTGAGGCTCATCGTTCTGATGTTAAACGGGTTCTTCAGAGACTACGTGAGAACAGCCTGTTTTGTAAACTTGAGAAATGTGAGTTCCATTAGACTCAAGTAACTTTCCTAGGTTATGTTATCTCCATTGCAGGGTTCTCCATGGATCCTGACAAGTTATCTGCAGTTCTGCAGTGGCCTCGCCCAGTTGGTCTTCGGTCTATTCAACGTTTTTGGGGTTCACCAATTACTATAGAAAGTTTATTAAAAACTTTTCTTCCCTGGTCAAACCTAACATGACCCGTAAAGAGAATGATCAACTCCATTGGTCACCTAATGCCATTAAGGCCTTTGATAGTCTTAAAACTGCCTTTGCTGCCGCTCCAGTTCTGGCACATCCTAACCCTTTCCTGCCTTTCGTTCTTGAGGTCGATGCATCTGAGACTGGAGTAGGTGCCCTCTTGTCACAACTTCCTACGCCTGTCGGTTCCTTGCATCTGTGTGGTTTCTTCTCTAAGAAATTGTCCCCAGCGGAGTGCAATTATGAAATTGGTGACAGGGAATTACTGGCCATAATTTTGGCACTCAAGGAATGGAGGCATCTTCTCGAGGGTACTAGCGTGCCAGTGCTCATTCTTACTGACCACAAGAATTTAACTTATCTATCTGAAGCAAAACATTTGTCACCCGACAGGCCAGATGGGTGCTATTTTTGTCTCGGTTTAATTATGTGGTCTCCTACCTGCCTGGTTGTAAGAATGTTAGGGCTGATGCCCTCTCTCGACAATTTTCGCCTGTCTAAGGAGGAGTCTGTACCTACTCCAGTTATACCTCCTGACCATATTTTGGCTACCATACATACTAATTTGACTTCTTCCTTGGGGGAGGAGATCCTGGCTGCACAAACCAAGGCACCTCCTGAGAAACCTAGTGGTAAGTGTTTTGCTCCTGAGAATCTTCAAACTAAACTTTTGCACACCACTATCCTAAAGCCGCAGGTCACCCAGGCAAGAACCAAATTATTTGGTCTGTCACTCGACAATTCTGGTGGCCAGCTCTTCATTCTGATGATGCTGCGTATGTTGCCTCCTGCTCAGTTTGTGCACAGAATAAGACTCCTCGACGTCTTCCTGTGGGTCTTCTTCAACCTATTGCTAATGGTGAGCATCCTTGGACACATCTTTCCATGGACTTCATTATCGAGCTCCCTGTTTCCAATGGCAATACTGTTATCCTTATGGTGGTTGACCGTTTTTCTAAAATGTCACATTGCATTCCCTTGAAGAAGTTGCCTATCGCTCAGGAGCTTGCTTCAATTTTTGCCTGGGAGGTCTTCCGTTTACATGGGTTACCCAAGGAGATAGTGTCGGACCGGGGTAGCCAGTTTGTCTCCAGATTTTGTTGTTCCTTTTGTGCTCAAATGGACATCCAGCTTTCCTTCTCCTCAGCATATCACCCTCAATCCAATGGGGCTGTGGAACGGTCTAATCAAGCTCTGCAACAGTTCCTCCGTTGCTATGTCTCAGATCACCACATTAATTGGTCTGAACTGTTACCTTGGGCAGAGTTTGCTCATAATAGTGCTATTAATGCTTCCTCCAAGTTATCTCCGTTCATGGCGAATTATGGGTTTCAACCATCCTTGTTGCCCGATTCATTCATGTCTCAGGGTATTCCGCATTGGAGGAGAATCTCCGGAAACTCCGTTCCACGTGGGTGCAGATTCAGGATTGCCTTCATCGTTCTATGCAGCGCCAAAAGTTCCAGGCTGATCGTAGGCATCTGCCCGCGACTTCCTACCAGGTTGGTGAGAGAGTTTGGCTGTCCTCCCGCAACTTGAACCTTCATGTGCCTTCCAATAAACTGGCTCCCCATTATGTTGGTCCTTTTCAAATACTCTGACGGGTCAATCCTGTGGCCTATGCTCTTGACCTTCCTCCTGCAATGCGCATCTCCAATGATTTTCATGTCTCCCTCTTGAAACCATTGGTTTGTAATCAGTTTACCACTGTGTTGCCTCGTCCCCACCCTATATTTGTTGACAACCATGAGGAGTATGAGGTCAGTAGCATTATTTACTCTTGTATGTCCAGGGGCCGCGTACAGTATTTGGTTCACTGGAGGGGCTACGGTCCAGAGGAGCGTTCATTGGTTCCCTCCTCTGATGTTCATGCTCCCGCCCTCCTCCGTGTCTTCCATGCCCATTTCCCCAATAAGCTTTTTGTCCTCCTGCGGGGGAGGGGTCGTTGTGGGGAGGGTACTGTCAGGGTTTTTTCCCTGATCTGTTTGCCATGTGCTGCTGGCAGCCATTTTACTCACCTCTCTTGCTGACTCTGGTGCATACTGTGGGATGCTGCTCATTTCCTGCACTTCTTTTTATGGCCAGACTGGTGTACATTATCCATGTGAGACAGGATGCAGTCTCAGAATTGTGATGTCATCACTTATTATTTAAAGGGCCTCTGTTCAGTATGCTTTTCCCTTGCATTGTCTCAGACCTGTTTGTGAGAGCTCCTGTGTATAACCTGGCTGTCTGACATCCCTCCTGGTTCCTGATCCCTGGCTTGTTCCTGACTCTGCTGTTCTCCTTGTTCCTGATTCCGGCTCGTCTGACTATTTGCTTTGGCTCCTGACTCGGCTTGTTTGACTACCAGTTCTGGTTTTGATTCCTGGCTTGTTATTTGACTTGTGGACTTTTTATTATTTTTTGCTATTAATAAAGGTGTGATTATTTTTGCACTTCTTGTCTGTCTGATTCCTGGCACCCTGACAATATTTTCTGCACCCCTGAACAGTAGAGTCTTTAAGAAGCACTTGAAAGTTTGAAAACATGGGGATAGTTTTGTGGAGCGAGGCAGAGAGCTCCACAAAATAGGGTCCAGCCTGGAGAAGTCTTGGCTCCTCCAAATTAGGTGGTGAAGTTAAAAAAATGGTTTTATTATTATTATGTAGAGCGCCAAAAGATTCCGCAGCGCTAAAAACATAGGTCTAATATGCAAGGTAACAATTGTGGGAGATAATATGATAGAGAACCCTGCCAAGAGTTTCATGATTGTAAATCAGCTCTCATGAAGGTGATCTACAAGGCTATTATTATAATAGCATCCCTCCATAAGATTTTTACTTATGGTTCACAAAATGGTCTGTTCCATGTTCTTTCCAGGTTTTTAATTTGCATATTAATGTTCTCGTTTTCATTAAGACAAATATCTATGACAAATTATTATTTTGTCATTTTATTTGCAATTATTTTGTTTGAATCTGTTGCGGACATAGGTATCAGAAATAGCCTTGTTAACATCTCATATTTAATATTTTAAACTGTCATAAGCTTGAATAGTTGTACGATTTATGCATATTTGTATAGTAATGATGTATTGCCCGTTGTTGTTTGTGATTTTGGAAGAAGGGGAGGAAATAAGGAGCTCAGTTTTGGAGAGATTTAGCTTAAGGTAGTGAGAGGACGATTAAATAATAGAAAGATAGTTAGTGATATAAGTTAGTAAGGAAAGGGAAAGGTCTGGTGCAGAGAGGTAGATTTGGGTATCATCAGCATCCAAATGATAATGAAACCCATTGTACTTTATTAACCCCTTAACGGCCAACGATGTACAGGGTGCGTCCTACAAAAAATGGTTGTTAACGACCAAGGACGTACCCTGTATGTCGCTAGTGTTTTCAAGCGGTGGAAGCGCCATTTAGCGGCCTTCTAATTACCAAAAACCAATGCCAAAGCCCTATAAGTCTGGTATTTCTGTACAAAGGGGACCCCAGAGAAGCATTTACAACCATTTGTGCCATAATTGCACAAGCTGTTTGTAAATAATTTCAGTGAGAAACCTAAAGTTTGTGAAAAAGTTTGTGAAAAAATTTATGATTTTTTTTTATTTGATCGCATTTGGCGGTGAAATGGTGGCATGAAATATACCAAAATGGGCATAGATCAATACTTTGGGTTGTCTACTACACTACACTAAAGCTAAAATTAACTATACAAGCTCCCTAATTAACCCCTTTACTGCTGGGCATAATACACGTGTGGTGCGCAGCGGCGTTTAGCGGCCTTCTAATTACTAAAAAGCAACGCCAACGCCATCTAAGTCTCCTATTTCTGAACAAAAGGGATCCCAGAGAAGTATTTACAACCATTTGTGCCATAATTGCACAAGCTGTTTGTAAATAATTTCAGTGAGAAACCTAAAGTTTGTGAAAAGGTTTGTGAAAAAGTGAACAATTTTTTTATTTGATCACATTTGAAATGGTGGCATGAAATATACCAAAATGGGCATAGATCAATGCTTTGGGTTGTCTTCTAAAAACAAATATATATGTCAAGGGATATTCAGGGATTCCTGACAGATATCCGTGTTCCAATGTAACTATCGCTAATTTTGAAAAAAAAAAAATGGTTTGGAAATAGCAAAGTGCTACTTGTATTTATTGCCCTATAACTTGGAAAAAAAAGCAAAGGACATGTAAACATTGGGTATTTCTAAACTCAGGACAAAATTTAGAAACTATTTAGTATGAATGTTTTTTGGTAGTTGTAGATGTGGAACAGATTTTGGGGGTCAAAGTTAGAAAAAGTGTGTTTTTTTCCATTTTTTTATAGTAAGTTATAAGATATGAAGAAAATAATGATATCTTTAGAAAGTCCATTTAATGGTGAGAAAATGGTATATAATATGTGTGGGTACAGTAAATAAGTAAGAGGAAAATTACAGCTAAACGCAAACACCACAGAAATGTAAAAATAGCCCTGGTCCCAAACGGTCAGAAAATGGAAAAGTGCTGTGGTCCTTAAGGGGTTAAGGAACCTAAAGATGATGTATAAATTGAGAAGATGTTAATTTGTTTTTAAAATGTTTACACTTGGCTGCATGTCCATGCTTAGAGGCAAATTAATATAGACCCTCCTGACAGAAGAAAGTAGGAAATTATAATCTGCAGTCCATGAACACAGGGGTAATTTTGGCATAGCATTCAGTGATCATGGTTTACAGACTTAGCTTGTAACTAATTTTCGCTTTTTTATATTCTGATGGTTCACTTGTTAGAGGATAACAGAGGTCTGAAGTATTTTCTTAAACCTGCAATATCTTCAATTTGATTGCTAATTTTATTTGGGTGTCTTGTACAAAGAAGTCTATTTTTTCTTTACAGCCTTAAAAGAATTTTCATTCTAAGACCTTTCTGTTGATCTATATCACAATCAATCAATATTACTCTCTCCATTCCAAAACCAGATACAGAAAACCACAGCTCACTGACACATTCTATTTTCTAAGTAAAAAGTAGGTTTTGCTCTTTTTCCTAGCTTTATTTATAGTTCTGATAAACATAAATAGAAAGGACACTAAAATAACCACATATTGGTTAATACAGAATTTCAGAGAATCATTTCATTTTATTCAGTTATTAACAAAAAAGTATCTGGGCATTCACAGTTCTATTGTATTGATAAGGTGCATCAAAAATCGTAACAAAATTGTTCACCAAAAATCGTATTTCATCAAAAAAACATAAAATCTGTATGCAAATTACACAGGAATAAATAGCATTAAATATGCACAAACGTAAATTGTAATTTCAGTGACCTGGATGTACAAAAAATACATACAAATTCTTACTAAGTACAAAATGCAAAGCTTAATTGTAGTTTTGTAAAATGGGCTGAACATGAGCGTTCTATGGGTGTATATTAAATTTTCTCTCAAATCCCATTGTAATTTTGTAAACATTTCTGCCCTACAGTTCTCACTGTTTTTTGTCACAAATGAAAAGGTGATGAAGTTGTGAGAAAATACTAAAAATACTTCATACCCTAACAGACAAACACATGCATACGAAAATATATGTGATTGAAAGATTCTATACACAGAAAGCAGCGTAATGTGACTTATATTGGCTGAAGGATTTAATTTTTAAAGTGCGCCCCCTGCTCACTGTTAATTGGTTAGTGAAACTTGATTACCTGAAATTTATATATTCAATTTATATACATAGGTAAAAAACAGGGACATTCATGTTTAAAGGGACAGTAACGTCAATATTAAACTTTCATGATTCAGAAAGAGTGTGCAATTTTAAACAACTTTCCATTTTAATTCTATTATCTCATTTGCTTGGTATCCTTTATTGAAAAGTATATCTAGGCAGGCTCAGAAGCAGCAATGAACTACTGGGAGCTAGCTGCTAATTGGTGGCTGCACATATCTGCATCTTGTCATTGGCTCACCTGATGTGCTCAGCTAGCTCCCACTACTGCATTGCTCCTCCTTCAAAAAGGATACTAAGAGAAGGAAGCAAATTTGATAATAGATACAAATGGAAAGGTTGTTTCAAATGACATGCTCATTTCATGTATGATTGATTATCGAAATATGCAGTATAAGTACAACAATCAAAAACAATTATTTAAAATATCAAAATAAAGGTAAATGAATAAAACTTAAAGAATTTAATACACTACAGTCATTAAATGGATTATTGGGAAGGCATAGGAGAGAAAAAATATCACAGTACACTTTTCATTTAAGTACAATGTTTACACAAAAGTAAGGTCACTTACAGCAAAAGCAGGCAAAATAAATAATGAAGCTATATTTAATAGTTTATATTTTTAACTAATACTCAGAATGACTCATCTTAATGTTTAATGTTTTTCTAGGGATTCTTGCACCATTTTGAAAGAAAACAAAAAAGATTGCTCTGGAATCACAGTTGGGAAGGAACTAAATAAATAGAGTACAAAAGAATAATATGCTTTAATCTAAGGAAATCCCAGTGGAAGGAGATTTGTGTGAATAGAAAAAGAACCTCAAACAACTTGTAGGAAAAGGAAATATAAAAAATTCAATTGCTCCAATTGTATTACACAACCAGGTTTCTTAAAGCAAATTTACAGTTTTTTGAAACAATGGGCCCACTCTGTGCTAAAAATGTAATGTTCAAACTTGGGTGATGTTTTTCCTTGTTTAAACCATTCAGATCAGAATCCATTGAAACGTGTCAGCATTTGAATGATTAAAGAGACATTCCATACAAAATTGGAATACGCATGGATGCATTTTAGTTTTGAATAGAGAAGGATTTTTATAATATACATTCATTAGTAAAAATGCTTCTAATAAAAGCTATAGCTGTTTCAAACATATATTTAAGTATGCACCGTGCACCAGCAATTTAAACACCACACTTGCTCAGAGAGCCTAAGGTGCTTGTGTAATCTGGTAATGACTCAATTTTTTAATTGCTAACATGATACAATCCTCACTTAGAATATCTAGCTATGCTTCACATGCATGTGCAGAGAAGAGTGATAACACTAAACCTGTGATAACTTTTACTAGAATCATTTTCACCAATACATGCATATTGCAAATATGTTTCTATGCAAAGATGTAATTCATCTACGTGCATTTACATTTTGACTGGAATGTCCCTTTAAATCTGCTCAAATTTTGTATACAATGTAACAGAAAAATCTAGGAACACTATACTGTAAAATTTGTTTCCCCAACAGTGCATTTCAATTTTGAATTGAATATTTTTTGCCTCTAATAAAATATAATAAAGTTTTCAGTGAGATATTTTACTGTTTATGCGCATGTGAAATGTATCTAGATATGCTCAGAGAGAGGCTTGTGTTGTATTGAAACCACTCAAAAACATGCCCATTCAAATGGATTTAGCATGCAGGAACAGCAGCTCTGCGTATCTTATCTCTAATACACCCAAAGGTCAATACTTAGGTACTGAAATTATTTTTTAATGAGCAAACCAGCTGTTTCAATTCAAAATAAAAACTTAAAGGAATTTTCAGTACATTTAATACTATGCTGCTGGGATATCATGTAATTGGGAACACATTAAAGAAAACCTATTTTTTTCTTTTATGATTCAGAAAAAGCATAAAATGTTAAATAACTTTCCAATTCACTTTATTTATAGAAGTTGCTTCATTCTCTTAGTATCCTTTGCTGAGCAGCTATGCAATACTTGGAGCTAGCTGAGCATATCTGGTGAGCCAATGAAAAAATGCATTTGTGTAGACATCAATCAGCAGATAGATCCCAACAGTGCATTATTGCTTTTGAGCCTACCTAGGTATACTTTTAAACAGGGCCGGCCCTAGCCATTGCGGGGCCCAAGGCAGGATGACAAAATGGGGCCCCCTTTCTCTCCACCCCAACCCGCCCAATCTCCGCCCCCAACCCGCCCAAAAAAAAGAAAAAATCATTTAAGGTAATGCACAACATTTTATATATATATATATATAAAACATAAATCCACGAATGTGGAGCACTATAACATTGTATATATTGCAATATACCATTTGTACTATTGGAACAACTGTTTATGTATATAATGAAGAATTATGCTGACAATTAGGAACATTTGAGTTGAACTGGGCCTTATTTTTATGTGTTTTCTTATGATAACAAGAACATTAGAGACGCCAGGGCCGGCCCTAGCAAGTGCAGGTCCCTAGGCAGACAGACAGCCCATGTCCTCTACCCAGAATAAAAAATACTTAAGAAATGGGGCAATGCACTGTACCACACAAACACACAGATATAATACACAGAGATATTTATATACACATACATCCACACACTCAGACACATACACAGGAACACAGGTGCACCCCCCACACACACACACACACACACACAGCCCACACACATACACAGCCCACACACATACACAGGAACACAGGTGTACAAAGCCCACACATACACACAGCCCACACATACACACAGCCCACACAGCCCACACATACACACAGCCCACACAGCCCACACATACACACAGCCCACACAGCCCACACACACACACAGCCCACACACACACATACACAGCCCACACACACACACAGCCCCCACACACACACACCCCACACACACACACACCCCACACACACACCCCACACGCACTCAGCCCACACACACACAGCCCCCACATACAAACAATAAATAAATTAAATGGTGCCCCCAGCAATAAAATGAAGCCCCCAGACCCCGCCCCCTGCAATAAAATGAAGCCCCAGCACAAAAATGATGCCCCAGCAATAAAATGATGCCCCATCTCCCCTGCAATAAAATAATGCCCCCAACAAAAGTATGATGCCCCAAGCAATAAATGATTCCCCCAGCAATAAATGATTCCCCCAGCCCCACTGCAATGATGCCCCCAGGAATAAAATTAAACCCCCAGCCCCCCAGCAATACAATGAAGCCCCCCCTGCAATAAAATGATGCCCAGCCCCCGTGCAATAAGATGATGCCCCTGCAATAAAATGATGCCCCCAGCAATAAATGATTACCCCAGCCCCACTGCAATGATGCCCAGGCCCCCTGCAATAAAATGATGCCCAGTCCCCCTGCAATAAAATGAAGCCCCCAGCAATAGAATGAAACCCCCTGCAATAAAATAATGCCCAGTCCCCCTGCAATAAAATGATGCCCCCTGCAATAAAATGATGCCCCCAGCCCCCCAGCAATAAAATTATTCCCCAGCTCCCCTGCAATAAAATTATGCCCCCAGCCCCTGCAATAAAATGATGCCCCCAACAAAAATATGATGCCCCCAACAGTAAAATGATTCCCCAGCCCCCCAACAATAAAATTAATCCCCCTGCAATAAAATGATGCCCCCAACAAAAATATGATGCCCCCAGCACCCCTGCAATAAATGATGCACCCAGCAATAAAATGAAGCCCCCAGTCCCCCTGCAATAAAATGATGCCCCAGCCCCACTGCAATAAAATGATGCCCCCAGCCCCACTGCAATAAAATTATGTCACCAGCAATACAATGAAGCCTCCCTGCAATAAAATGATGCCCAGAACCCTGCAATAAGATAATGCCCCTGCAATAAAATGATTCCCCCAGCCCCCCTGCAATAAATGATTACCCCAGGACCACTGCAATGATGCCCCCTGCAATAAAATGATGCCCCATCCCCACTGCAATAAAATGATGCCCCAGCAATAAAATGAAGCCCCCAGCAATAAAATTAAACCCCCCCTGCAATAAAATAATGCCCAGTCCCCCTGCAATAAAATGATGCCCCATCCCCACAGCAATAAATAATGCCCCTAGCAATAAAATAATGCCCAGTCCACATGCAATAAAATTATGCCCCCAGCTCCCCTGCAAAAAAATGATGCCCCAGCAATAAAATGATGCCCAAGCTCCCCTGCAATAAAATGATGCCTCCAGCCCCTGCAATAAAATTATGCCCCCAACAAAAATATGATGCCCAGCACCCCTGCTATAAATGATGCACAAAGCAATAAAATGAAGCCCCCAGTCCCCTGCAATAAAATGATGCCCCAGCCCCATTGCAATAAAATAGTGCCCCCAGCCCCCCACTGCAATAAAATGAAGCCCCTGCAATAAAATGATGCCCCTTCAATAAAAATATGCCCCCAGGCCCCCCAGCAAAAAAAAAAAATGATGCCCCCAGCACAAAAATGATGCCCCAGCAATAAAATTATGTCCCATCTCCCCTGCAATAAAATTATGCCACTAACAAAAAAATGATTTCCCCAGCCCCCAACAATAAAATTAATCACCCCTGCAATAAATGATGCACCCAGCAATAAAATGAAGCCCCCAGTCCCCCTGCAATAAAATGATGCCCCAACCCCACTGCAATAAAATGATGCCACCAGCAATACAATAAAGCCCCCCTGCAATAAAATGATGCCCAGCCCCCCTGCAATAAGATGATGCCCCTGCAATAAATGATTACCCCAACCCCACTGCAATGATGCCCCCAGCAATAAAATGATGCACAGTCCCCCTGCAATAAAATGATGCCCCATCCCCACTGCAATAAAATGATGCCCCCAGCAATAAAATGAAGCCCCCAGCAATAAAATGAAAACCCCCTGCAATAAAATAATGCCCAGTCCCCCTGCAATAAAATGATGCCCCATCCCCACTGCAATAAATGATGCCCCTAGCAATACAATAATGCCCAGTCCACCTGCAATAAAATTATGCCCCCAGCCCCCTGCAAAAAAATGATGCCCCAGCAATAAAAGGATGCCCCAGCTCCCCTGCAATAAAATGATGCCCCTAGCCCCTGCAATAAAATGATGCCCCCAACAAAAATATGATGCCCCCAGCACCTCTGCAATAAATTATGCACCCAGCAATAAAATGAAGCCCCCAGCCCCCCTGCAATAAAATGATGCCCCAGCTCCATTGCAATAAAATAGTGCCCCCAGCCCCCCACTGCAATAAAATGAAGCCCCCCTACAATAAAATGATGCCCCCTGCAATAAAAATATGCCCCCAGGCCCCCCAGCAAAAAAATGATGCCCCCAGCACAAAAATGATGCCCCAGCAATACAATTATGTCCCATCTCCCCTGCAATAAAATTATGCCCCCAACAAAAATATGATTTCCCCAGCCCCCCAACAATAAAATTAATCCCTCCTGCAATAAAATGAAGCCCAGTCCCCCTGCAATAAAATTATACCCCAGCCCCATGCAATACAATTGTGCCCAGGCCCCCAGCCCACCTGCCAGAGTGCCTTTGAATAATTAAAATGTCTGGGGGCCTGGGCCAAAACAGGGCTCCTCACCTGGCTACGAGGCTCGAGCGGTCTGCGAGCTGCTCACTCTGCTGCGCACTGAAGTCCCCCGTAAGAATGACAGGCAGCAGGCAGCTATCCTCCGCCTCTGCACTCCAGTGCCTTGCTTCGCCTCCTTAGTGACAGCACCGAATGATTGGGGAATAAAAGTTATATCCTCCAATCATTCAGATGCTGTTTTCACCTGGTGTGCTGCCACGGTGTGTGTCTCATGGGCCATAGCCCCCCTCCCTCAAAAAAATGTATTGCGCCAAAAAAAAAAAAGGCTCAAAAAAAATATATTTAAAAAAAAAAAATACAATTTAAAAAAAATTATTAAAATTTAAAAAAATATATATTTTTTGACTACTTTGCGAGGCCCCCCTCCGCCTTGCCCAAAGGCCGGCCCTGCTTTTAAATAAAGAGTACTAAGAAAACAAAGCAAATTAGATCATAGAAATAAAGTGGACAATTGTTTAATTTTGCATGTACTAGAACAGGGTTCTTCAAACTATGGGTCGGGACCCAATACTGGGTCACAACACTATGCTTACTGGGTCATGACTTGTGTGTGAGTGTTGAAGGAGAGTGTGTGTGGTATGAGAGTGTGTGTGGTTATGTGGTATGAGAGTGTGTGTGGTGTGTGTGTGTGTGTTATATGAGTGTGTGTGGTGTGTAAGTGTGTGGTTTTTGAGTGTGCGTTATGAGTGTGTGTGGTGTATGTTGTATGAGAATGTGTGTGACTGACTGTGTGGCATGTGTGGTGTGTGTGTTATGTGTGTGTGTTATATGAGTGTGTATGTTGTATGAGAGTTTGTGTTGTATGTGTGGTATGAGAGTGTGTGTGGTATGAGAGTGGGTATGGTATGTGTGTTGTATGAGAATGTGTGTGTGCTATTATCTTTTAAAACACTTTAAAGTTTGACTATATTCAGGAATAAAGTATTCAAACATTTTAGTCACTTTGCCAAAAATTGCAGCTACCTTGCTGTATATTACCTCGAACATTTTTATATTTAAAATAGGGCAGAGAAGGTATGTGGTATCATGGCTCTGGGTCTTGGGAAAAAAAAGTTTGAAGAACCCTGTACTAGATGAATCATGAAAGTTTAATTTTGACTGTACTGTCTCAACTGAAGAGAAAAGAGGCTCAACTAGACAGTGACATCTACTTTCTAAGCAAATGCAAAAAACAGAATATCATAATCCAATTACCTGGATACTTAAAGGGACAGTCTACACAAAAATTGTTATTGTTTAAAAAGATAATGACTTTACTACCAATTCCTCAGCTTTGCACAACCAACATTGATATATTAATATACTTTATAATATTTAAACCTCTAAATTTCTGCCTGTTTCTAAACCACTAGAGACAGCCTCTTATCACATGCTTCTTTATTTGCTTTTCACAACGGGAGACTGCTAATTCGTGTGGGTCATATAGATAACATTGTGCTCACGCCCGTTGAGTTATTTAAGAGTCAGCATACAGCAGCACTAATTGGCTAAAATGCAAGTCAATAGATAATAAATAAAAAATCATGTGATCAGGGGGCTGTCAGAAGATGCTTAGATACAATGTAATCACATAGGTAAAAGTATATTAATATAACTGTGTTGGTTATACTAAACTAAGGAATTGGTAATAAAGAGATTAACTATCTTTTAAAACAATAAAAATTATATTGTAGATTGTCCCTTTAAAAAAAAAAATTAAATCATTATATTGACAAGATGTATAAGCCAGTCTCTCCTTTTCTAGACAACATGTATTTATATGTGAAGAAAAGACTTGTGAGGTCTTGAGAGCTTATTTAAAACAAAATCCTTGATTTTATAAAAGTCACAATCTACTAAAGGAACCTTTAAATGAGAAAATCTAAAACCAGGGCTTTCAAAAGATTTTTAAAGGAGTTTTTACAGGGGTTTTCACAAACCATCACTGAAGCATAGAAGATATGGCTGTATGAAAAACACTTTTATCCCTTTGTGCCAAGAATTTCAGAGAGAAAAAAAAGTACAATAGAGTTTTTAGCATTTTTGCTATCATTCCATTTACACAGAAATAATAGAGCCATTGTTTTCTTTTTACCTTTGAAAACGATATATTTTGGAGTGGACCTGAAATGGTTTTTTTTTTCTGTAGTATGTGTGAAATGTTTATAGTGTCTAATGTTCCATTAAAGGGACAGTACGCTGTAAAATTGTTTTTATATGAATGTATTTTCAATGACTTGTTATACCAGCTGCAGAGTATAAAATGTATGAGAATTTGCATTTTTCAATTTATTTGTGTATATGAAGTAGCTGGTTTTTGTTTTTTAACCATAGCCTATTACAATGGGTTGAGCTTCAGTAATATCAGACCTCATTATGTTATAACTTTTCTGTACACACACTTGCTTCCTTATCTTATATTTGTTCAGAAAATCAAAGCTCAATACTTAGGGAGGGACATATCTATCAAGTTCCGTATAGAGCTTGAAGCCCTGTGTTATGAAGCAGCGGTCTAAAGACAGAAATCGCTGCAATTCAACCCGATTGAATACGATCGTGTTGATTGACACCCCGCTGCTAGCGGCCGATTGTCTGCAAATCTGCAGGGGGCTGCGTTGCACCAGCAGTTCACAAGAGCTGCTACTGCAATGCTGAATGCGGAAAGCGTATTGCTCTCCGCATTCAGCGAGGTATGTCGGACATGATCGGCAATGTCGGATCATGTCCGACAGGCCTTTCAGAAATAGGCCCTTTAGAGAGAACAATGGAAAATTATCATTTTATTACTTAACTATCATGCCCCCCACTGAGAGTGTAATCTCTTCTGCTGGCTGTGTTTACTTAGGCTTGTCAATAGAAATACTCCAGTATAGAAACTATCAGTATAGGTTGGGCTACCACAGGCTAAATCAGCTATTTCAAATGCCAAAATAGAGGTAACGGAGCTACTTGTAAACAATTTAAAACACCCCAGCAGGTAAAATGAATAATTGTGAACAATTTAAAGGGGAGAACATTTTGGGTGAACTGTCCCTTTAATTTACTATAAAATAAAAACAATATGAACATTTTTAGTCACAAGTTCAACAATCTCCTCAGGTACCTAGATAAATTGTTCCAATGCTTTTGTTAAACTCTGCTCAGCATCTCTGGTGTTGCTGGTTCCTTATCTCGTCGAGGACCAAATGACCGCTTGGTATAATACAAGGGCCATTAGGTGTTCAGTATTTAACCAGACAGCAAAGTTTTTCAGAAGGTTGTCCAATAAACTCTATACAAAATGACTGTACACTATGTGAATTTTGTTTTAAATTGCCCCAAGTGACAGCTAAAGGGGTAAAGGTGTCCTATACTTCTATACATTATAAATATGAAGATAAATAAAAAATAATAATAATGGCAATCATGGTTGGTGTAAAAACACTGCTCTGTATGTGCTATTGGCAGTCAAGGTGGGGGCAAATCACTTCTGTGTTTGTGTTACTAGCAGCCAGAGAGGTAAAAGTATTGATTTGCATGTCCCTGGCAGCCAAAGGGAAAACATCACTGCTCTTTTTTGAAAAATATATATGGTGATGCCAAGGGTGCAGCCAAAGGTTTACCTTTGTGGAGGGGCCATTTGTGACTCCACCTACAACTTTTTCCAGTCACAGGCCGTCTAGTATATTTGTGGAGGAAAGCTGGCAACCATGGGCTCGATCCAATATGCAGTGTCGCCCGCAAAAGCCGGTGACGCCGGTTTTTGCACTGTTTTGGTATCACATATACGACGTAACATACAAGTTATGCGCGTATATTTCACCCGTCGCCCGCAATTTTTACTCCCATAAGCTAACATAGAACCACGTCGCAAATCAGTATCCAATATCCAGCGCAAGGACTTACGTGGCGAAAATTGAGAAAACTTACTCCATTTTTACATCGCCATAAAAGGCAGCCGTAGCAAGCCTTGCGCTGAGTATGGGAGCACCGTAACTCCCAAAAATGCCTGCAAAAATAAACTAACAACTAACGCATGTGCAATGTCTATCTATCTGTCAACCGAAATCCCCCACTGCAATAACTAATAAAGTGTATTAACCCCTATATCCGCAATCAAACCCACACCGCAAGTAATAACTAAATTATTAACCCCTAAATCCGCCAACCCCAACATCGCAAACTACCTATCCTATTAAAACTATTAACCCTTAATCGCCATTAACCCACAACGCAATAAACCTATTAAAGTATTAACCCCTAAACCGCCATAGCCCACAATGCAATACACCTATTAAAGTATTAACCTCTAAACTGCCATAGCCAACAATGCAATAAACCTATTAAAGTATTAACCCCTAAACCGCCATAGCCCACAACACAATACACCTATTAAAGTATTAACCTCTAAACCGCCATAGCCCACAACGCAATAAACCTATTAAAGTATTAACCCCTAAACGCCATAGCCCATGACACAATAAACCTAACCCCTAACCTAATCCCCCCTAACCTAACACCCCCTAAATGAACCAAAATTACCTAATTTACAAAATACTAAAGTTACTCTTAAATTACAAAAAACTAACACTACTTTAAAAATACAAATAAACTAAGTTTAAATTAAAGGGGCAGTCTAATCAAAATTCTGGAGTAGACTGTCCCTTTAAGATAGAATTACAGAAAATAAAAAAATCTAAGATTACAGAAAATAATAAAGAAAATTACAACATTTTAAAAAATTATACCTAATCCCTATGAAAATAACCCCCCCAAAATAAAAGCACCCTCATAATCTAATAAACTACCAGTAGCCCTTAAAAGGCCTTTTGCAGGGCATTGCCCCAAGATAATCAGCTCTTTTTGCAAAAAATACACAAAGCCCCCCCTAACAGTAAAAACCCCCAACCACCAACCCCCCCTAAAAAAATAACCTAACACTAAAAACCCTAAACTTCCCATTGCCCTGAAAATGGCATTTGTTGGTCATTGCCCTTAAAAGGGCATTCAGCTCTTTTTCTGCCCACCCTATCTAAATAAAATAAACCCCCCCAAAAAACCTATAAAAAAACCCTGTCTAGCCCCCGAGTGGTCCTCACCTGTCCTGAAGACCGGCGGAGAAGGTCCTGTTCCAGGCGGTAAAGTCTTCTTCCAAGCGGTGACCTCTTCTTTCTTCTTCCAGGAACCAGCTGGAGAGGAGGGCGGAGTTGAAGACTGATGACCACGGAGCTGAAGACCGGTGACTCTGGAACTGAAGACCAGCTAGCCTGGAAGTGAAGACCGGCGACCGTGGAGCCATGGAGCGTGGAGGATCCTCTTCATACGATCTCTGCCGTACACTGAATAGGAATTCAAGGTACGTGATTAAAAATGGCATCCCTTGAATTCCTATTGGCTGATTTGAGCCTTCAAATTCAAATCAGCCAATCGGATGAGAGCTACTGAAATTCTATTGGCTGTTCAAATCAGCCAATAGGATAAGAGCTACTGAAATTCTATTGGTTGATTTGAACAGCCAATAGGATTTCAGTAGCTCTCATCTGATTGGCTGATTTGAATTTGAAGACAAATCAGCCAATAGGAGTTCAAGGGACGCCATTTTTAATCGAATTCCTATTCAGTGTACGGCAGAGATCGTATGAAGAGGATCCTCCACGCTCCATGGCTTCGCGGTCGCCGGTCTTCACTTCCAAGCTCGCCGGTCTTCAGTTCCAGAGTCGCCGGTCTTCAGCTCCGCGGTCATCGGTCTTCAACTCTGCCCTTTGCTCTGCGCCGGCTTGTTCCTGTAAGAAGAGGTTGCCGCTTGGAAGAAGACTTCGCCACCTGGAACAGGACATTCTCCGCCGGTCTTCAGGACAGGTGAGGACCACTTGGGGGTTAGACTTAGGGTTTTTTAAGGGGTTTTTGGGAGGGTTTATTTTATTTAGATAGGGTGGGCAGAAAAAGAGCTGAATTCCCTTTTAAGGGCAATGCCCAACAAATGTCCTTTTCAGGGCAATGGGTAGTTTAGGGTTTTTAGTGCTAAGTTATTTTTTTGGGGGGGTTTGGTTTAGTAAAACCTACTGTTAGGGGGGACTTTTTGCAAAAAGAGCTGATTATCTTTGGGCAATGCCCTGCAAAAAGCCCTTTTAAGGGGTAATTTTATTTTGGGGGGCTTTTTTATTTTCATAGGGATTAGGTTTAATTTTTTTAAAATTTTGTAATTTTCTTTATTATTTTCTGTAATCTTAGATTTTTTTCATTTTCTGTAATTCTAGCTTAAAGGGACAGTCTACTAGTGTTAGTTTTTTGTAATTTAAGAGTAACGTTAGTATTTTGTAAATTAGGTAATTTTGGTTCATTTAGGGGGTGTTAGGTTAGGGGGAGGTAGGTTTATTGCATTGTGGGCTATGGCAGTTTAGAGGTTAATACTTTAATAGGTTTATTGCGTTGTGGGCTATGACGGTTTAGGGGTTAATACTTGGATAGGTTTATTGCGTTGTGGGTTAATGGCGGATTAAGGGTTAATAGTTTTAATAGGTAGTTTGCGATGTTGAGGTTGGCAGATTTAGGGGTTAATAATTTAGTTATTACTTGCGGTGTGGCTTTGATGGTCGATATAGGGGTTAATAGTTTAAATAGGCATATTGTGTTGTGGGGGGTTGTCGGTCTAGGGGTTAATACATTTATTATTAGTAGTGAGAGGGGGGATTGCGGATATAGGGGTATTAAGTCTCTGTCTTATTTTTGGGAGGCGTGTTAGACTTTTATGGGAGATTTGTTATTTTCTTTACTTTTCTTAGGCGCCGGCAGTTTCTAAAGTGCCGTAAGTTACTGGCGACGACAGAAATGTGTATATATATATATATATATATATATATATATATATATATATGCTGTGTGTGTGTATATATATATATATATATATATATATATACACACACATATATATATATACTGTGTATATATATATATATATATATATATATATATATATATATATTATTTTTATTATCTTTGGTTATAATTTTGTGATTTTATAATTCAGATTTTTTAAACCGTCTAAATGATTTGTTGCAATTATAAATTAACATTTTAATGGCCATATTTAAATTATATAGATGTTTAATAGTTAAAACAAGAAGTCCCCAATGTTTCATTAGAAAAAGTTCACAAATCATACTAAAAGCTGCTCAAACTGGGTTTTCTAGTGGATTAGAGTACTGCTGTCAAAGTATTAAGGGAATTAACACAATGAAATGGCCATCATTTATTATACTGTAATGGGGCAATGTTTCTAGCCAGGAGACCTGTCCATCCTAGTTCAGGGATAGCCAGGCAGCCTCTGCCACTCACGTTTATCATTGCACATGTAAGGGATTGTGCAGCCCCTCCCCCTGCTCACCTCTCACACAACCATATCCACAGGAGCAGAGCATGTCAATCATCAGGTGGTGATTTAGGGACATATAACATAACATTTTTCTTTCATGATTAAGATAGAGCATATCATTTTTTTTTAAATATTATTTTATTTATGTTGAGTGGTTCAATACAATAAACAAGGGGTCAATGCTTATGAACAACAAAAACAAAAACTAAAGAAAAAGAAAAGGAAAAAGCAGAAAAACACAAAGACTTTCCGTCAACCCCAAAAAAAGAAGAAAATTTTGTACATTTTTGTATAGAATTTCTAAAAGAAGCACAAAAAAAATAAAATAAACCAAAATACAACAATTATATTTTCATTTTATCCTTGGAATCATATGTATATTCCACCACTCTAGTTTTAGTTTCACAGACATGATTGCTAATTTTAAGTTAGAATTCATCGCGGGGATGTGTGGGGGGGGACAGAGGAACCGCGGGAAGAGAAGGAAGGAAGAAGAGAAAAAAAAAAAAAGGGAGGGGAAGGGGAAACTCTTGCTGATCTATCTCCAGAGTTACCATATCTCCAGTATTACCAAGTCTGTGTTCCTAAAGGGGTAAATCAAGTACTCTATTTCAGAGGGTGGGAAAGATTTAATAAATACTGACCACTTGCGGAAAAACTTCCTCACGTCTTCTTCTTTGTGGGGATCTGTGTCTATCTGTTCTAATATACATTGTTTCTTTATACAGTTCTTAATTTCAGGTATACTCTGTGTCGCTTTCCCTTTCCATTTCTTAAAGAGTATATATCTAGTTGCCAGAATAGCTAGATTAATTATTTTACAATTATCCCTTGTTTGTTTTATTTCCGGGGATGTTAAAAAGAGTATGTGTTCAACTGAAAAGGCTACCGGGGAGATTCCCAATGTATTATTTATCCAATATTCTATTTTATGCCATACCAATCTTACTTTTGGGCAATTCCAAATCATATGTTCTAAATTTGCTTCTGATAACGAGCATTTGGGGCATTTATTAAAATTAAAATTCCCATATCTATTTCCTTTGGCAGGGGTATAATAAGTCCTATATAATAATTTAATGTGCGATTCTCTCCATGAAGCAGAGAGAGTAGTTAGCAACACCCTAGAAATGGATTGTTGGATCATTGTGGAGTTAATGTTACTTTGTGGAATTGCTAAGAGCCACTTCGCAGAGATTTGTTCCACGTTTACAGATCCCTTTATAGAGCTGAGGCTTTGATATATTGTAGAGATTGACATACACCCAGATTTTGCTAGGGCTAACCAATTTTCTAATTGTCCCTGATTCCAATTCCATCCAAAATCCTTTGTCAATTCAGAGGCGAAGTGCCTAACTTGCAAATAAGCAAAGAAATCTCTTTGAGGAAGTTGAAATTCTCCTCTAATACATTCATAAGATTTAAGGCAGCCTCTTTCAATGTCAAGCATCTGATGGATGTTTACTAAGCCCAAATTCTGCCATCTTATAAACAATGAAGACTGGATCCCAGGTGTAAATTGGGGATTCCCTATTAATGGCAAAAATTTGGAGATTCTAGCTTCTGTCCCCATAATCTTGCATATTCGCCACCACGCATATATTGGATTGACAATAGATCTAATTTTCTTGAGTTCTTGCGGAAGAGAACTAATCTTACAATGAGTTAATGCAGTAGGAAGAAAAGGAAATGTAATGTTTTGATCTAAGTCATTGTTGGTCACATAATCCCTTTTGTATACCCAGTCAACGACTATGCGTGCAAGAAAGACGTAGTTATATATTCGCAGATCAGGAAGCGCCATGCCTCCATATTTCCTAGGAAGCATAAGCTTATGTAGTGCGATTCTAGGTTTTTTATGCTGCCATATGAACTCTCTTAGTACCTTGTTGTGTGCCCTGATGTCATTTCCCTTCAAAAATAATGGTGTGTTTTGTAAGACATAGAGGATCTTGGGAAGGAGTATCATTTTGTACAGAGCTATTCGACCCGAGATTGATATCGGAAGATTCTTCCAATTTGACATAGAATCTCTAATTTTATTTAAGACTGGGCGTATATTTAGTCTATACCAAGACTCCGGATCTGCGGAGATATGCATACCTAAATATCTAAATGAATCAGATACCTCCCTAAAAGGTAAATCCCTAAGTGAGTCTGTTGTTTTTTTAATCCATAAAAACTCCGATTTAGCAATATTTATTTTGTACCCGGAGAAGGATCCAAATTGTTTTATAATTGCCAAAAGCTTAGGTACATTCAATCTAGTGTTGCTTATATAGACCAAAACATCATCAGCATAGAGCGCAGATTTAAGCTCTTTTTTACCAATCTTTATGCCTTCCAGCTGCTGTCTTATTGCCACAGCCAAAGGTTCAATAATTATATCGAACAACAGGGGCGAGAGTGGACAGCCCTGTATTGTTCCCCTTTTTAGTTCAATATCCGTTGATCTCATACCATTTACTGTTAATCTAGTGGAGGCTTTACTATATAAATTATCAATGAATTTAGGAAATTTATCTCTCAAACCAAATTTATGTAGAGAAAGTAGCATATGATCCTTATGAACTGAATCGAATGCCTTTTCGGCATCGATCGCTACAATTGCCAGGTCTGCAGAACCCTCCTCTTCCCTATTTTTTCTCTAATGTTTTGAAATAGTCTATAGTGACAAAAACTTCCCTTATTTTTGCTGAGGAGTTTCTCTTAGTCAAGAATCCCGCTTGGTCCTTGTGAATAATGTGAGGGAGAAGGGTTTGTAATCTTTGTGCTAACACTGACGTAAGAATTTTGTAATCAGTGTTGAGTAAAGCTATCGGTCTGTATGATTCTTTTTGTTTAGAGTCCTTCCCCTGCTTAAGTATCAGGGATGTGAATGAAGCCGAGAAACTCGGAGAGATTGTTTTGCCCTGTATATATATGTCATTATATAACCTAGTAAGATGTGGGACCAATTTTGGAGCCAGAATTTTGTAATATTCGTTGGGGAGGGCATCAGGACCTGGAGCTTTGTTTGTGGGGAGCTGTTGGATAGTTCTAGCAACTTCAATCTCAGAGATAGGAGAATTCAAAGTGTCAGATAATTCAGGGGATAAAACTGGGTACAATATCTTACTCCAGAAATCGTCACTTTGTTCAAGATTCGAGTTCTTAAGAGAGTATAATTCTTGATAATACTCCGAGAAAATTTTTAAAATCCCCTCTAATGATGAAATCAATTTTTCCCTATCCTGAATAGAATCAATCATGGGTGATCCTTTATCACCTTTAATCAGATTTGCAAGAAGTTTCCCTGTTTTGTTGCCATGCCTATACATCTTGGCCTGGAACTTTACCTCTTTCTGGTTGGTCTTATGTATTATGAAGGTGTCCCTTTCCTTTTTGTCTTGGGCATATCTTGACCAGTTCTCTGATGATCTATGTAGTTAATATCTATTATACGCGTTGGACACCGGTTTCCGTACCTCGTTCTCACGTTTCTTGTAGTTCTTAGTTCTGGATATGCTATAGGCCAAAATCTCTCCCCTAAGAACTGCCTTGCCAGCTTCCCAGAAAATCTCTGGTTTGTTTAAATACTCGTGGTTAAATTGAACGTATTCTTCATATTTAATATTCAGCCAATTTTTAAATTTATAATCTGATATTAAAAACTTGGGGAACTGGAAACACCTTTTATCAAATGTTGGATCCTCACTCTGGAAGTCCAAAAATATAGGGGCATGATCCGATATGACTATGGGCAGGATTCCAGATTCCATTCTTAGTTTGGTCATTTTTTCATCTACCAGGAGGAGATCGATCCTGGAGAGAGTCTTATGTGCCATAGACAGACAAGTATATTCCTTTCTGTCCGGATTCTGTATTCAAAGAAGAAGGATAGGATCCAGCTTTATGCAAATAAAATCCATCTTTATTGGCAAAGTTAAAACGCCAGAAGTGGCTCAGTGAACAGCATACAAAGATAGTAAGCAAAAACTGGTGTGTGAGCGTGACACCACGGCTTACATGTTTCGGCGCTCAGCCATAATCATAGCCATAGGTGTCATGCAGGTGAATGCAGGTTTAAAAGACTGTGTTACAATTGTGATTGGTTAAAAACAATGAATACAAAACACGCCCACACCTCAGGTAAAGAGTAATTTGTTTAACCCTTAATGCCCAAGTCACGTTACAGCAAAGGTACACACACTAAGGTATATATATGATAAATCCTTATAAATATAAACAAGTTTCTAAAATGGAAAACCCATAAAGATAATATAAGAACATGGAGGAAAAATTGCCCTATCTATCACCAATTTATATCTGCGCTAGATTATTGTGTGTCTTATAGTTAGCAAGCACTAAAGCAAAATGTATATAGTTTACAAAATTCTCAAATGGCATAGTTTAAGATGTGATATGAATAATAATAGTATTGATTAACTGAAATAAATTCTCTTACAGAATTATGTCTCAAAGGTATGTACCCCTTAGAGAGTAAAGTTAGATGCTCGCATGCACAAATATACACATACTAGTGAATGCGATATACATATATATATTCACACACCTTGCAGGGCAGACTAATGTATAACCTTCAATGCGTATTAAAGAATAATTCAAATTAAATGTTAAAAGTGCGAGACACATCTAGAGGTATCAAAAAATGGGAAAGAAGGAAGGGGTATAACAGAATGAACAGTACCCTCAAAAGAATACAATATATATATATATATATAGGGATGTTTGAATGGTAAATGTTAATACCCTAAAATTATTCCCAGAAATTGATCAAATCATATCTTGAGTTTAAACCCAATGGTAATCTGGTTTTAAGGGTGTATATCCAATATACTTCCCTTTTAGCAAGTATGTTATCCAGATTGCCACCTCTCTTGGGCACCTTAGCTTGTTCTATTGCTGCCCATTTAAATGAGTTTAGACTACTGTGATGTTTTGTGGAAAAATGTTGAACAAGTGGTGTGCTCGATGTACCCTTTGTAATAGTCGAAAAATGTTCTCTAATACGGGAATTTATATCCCTAGAGGTTAACCCTATGTATTGAATATTACATAGGGTACATGTAATGATATATATGACGTTAGTACTTTGGCAATTTAAGCAAGTTTTAATAGGATATGTCTGTCCTGTTATTGCTGAGGTGAATTCTTTAGTAACCCATGCAAAATCGCATGGTTTACATTTCTTGTGGCCACACTTGAACATGCCCAGATGATGTAACCATGAGCTGGTATGACCTGAAGTCTGTTTTAATTCTGTGGGAGACAGGATGGAAGCCAAAGTAGGGCTCTTCTTGTAGGAACACCTAACACCTTGTTTTACAGTTTCAACCAACTTCTCGTCAGCTGCCAATAGTGGGAAATGTTTCCTGACTATGTCGCAGATTTGGGAATATTGTGTACTAAAGGTTGTCACAAAATGTACACCTAGAAAATCTCTGTGTGTGTTGGCAGGTTTGTCCACCAAAAGTTGGTCCCTGTCCAGTTGGTCTACAGCTAATCTAGCCTGTCTAATGTGGCCATGTGTATATTTCCTCTCTTTTAGTCTCTTCTCTAGACAAACAGCCTCCTGCACATAATCCTCGTTATTGCTACAATTTCTTTTAAGCCGGGTAAACTGGCCTTTTGCAACAGCATATGAGGTATTTTTAGGGTGGCAGCTGGAGGCGTGCAGGAGGGTGTTGCCTGAGATAGGTTTACGGTACACTTTTGATACAATGTTACCACTTCTATCACCTGTAAGGCATAAGTCTAGATAATTGATGGAGTATCTGTCAGTGGTGTATGTAAAACTCAAGTTTAAATTGTTTTTATTGATCATATCGATGAAGTTCTTAATGTCTGCAGGAGGACCTGACCAGATAAGAAGGAGGTCGTCAATATAGCGTTTAAAGAAACAAATGTGGGACCTGAATGGGTTGCTATGGTCAAAGATGTTTTCTAGCTCCCATTTGCCAAGAAATAAGTTAGCATAAGAGGGGGCATATTTCGCCCCCATGGCTGTGCCACATCTTTGTACATAGTATTTGCCTTCAAATGTAAAAAAGTTGTGAGTCAGTAGGAACTCAAGAATTCTTAGAATATATTTTTGGAAATCTGATGTATATTCTGTGTGTGTTGCCAAATAATATCTTACTGCTTCAATACCCTTGTTGTGTGGGATCCTAGAATATAGTGAGACTACATCAACCGAGAGCCAATAGTGGTTGGTTTGCCATTTTGTATTGGTTAGAAGATTTAGTATGTGTTTTGAATCCCTCGTATATGAAGGTAGTCCTTCCTTGAACCTAAGATTTTGAAAAATCTGTTTAAATTTTTTAGTTTCTAAATTATCTTTTTTAGTCTTGGGAGCCAGGGGAGCCTGCCTGCATCTGTCCAATGGGTATTGTGGGGCCATATTAAAGTCCCCTCCGAGTATTATATAGCCTTCCACATATGAAAGTATTTTAGCCTGAATTGTTTTCCAGAACTCGTGGCTAAATCTATTTGGGCCATAAATATTACATAGAGTATATAGGGTCCTTGCCAATTTAATTTTTACCATTAGGAATCTCCCCTCTGTATCTGCATTTATGTGTACAAATTCATAATTTAATCTTTTCCCTAAAAGAATGGCTACACCCCCCTTACGGTTCCTGCTAGGAGAAACAACTACTTCCTTAACCCATGCTGACTTAAGTTTCAAGACTTCCTCTAATTTCAGGTGCGTTTCTTGTAGAAACGCAATGCTTGTATTTATTTTTTGAAGATATGATATTATTGATTTCCGCTTTATCGGTGATGTAATACCTTCTATGTTCCAGGATGCCAGTTTGTATCTACCCATCATGTTGATCTTTATTTATATATAAAAGAAGAGGGAAATAGAGAGGAGAAGGGAAAAGAGAGAAAAAAAAGGGGGGGAGGGGGAAGGATGAAAAAGGGGAAGAAAAAGGAAGGAATGGAGGGAAGGGGGGGGGAAATTCCCCCCCCCCACATCTCATTACTGGAGCAACCTGTGTCTAATGGACCCCAACTGACCCAGGGGGAAAAACCCAAAATAAACCCAGGAACTCTTTTATTTATTTCAGCCATTGATAGAAAAAAAAAAGAGAAAAAGAAAAAACAGTGATGATTAAACCCAACGTAAAAAGTCTTACAAGGTTGAGTATCCTATAACTATCACTACTACCTATATAACAGGCCTTAATTCTTGAGAAACTACTAAGCCTGACTGGGCCAGAAATTTATCTGCCTCTGCTACTGTATCCAAAAAATGGACCTTATCATTGACCCATATCTTGAGCCTGGCGGGGTAGATGAGAGTAGCACGAATTCCAAGATTAATTAATTTCGTACAGAGTGGAGCGATAATTCTCCTCTTTGCAGTTGTATCAGCCGAGAAGTCTTGGAACAACAAAATTTTTGAGTCTCCGATGAATATAGGCTGATTTTTTCTGTAATAATGTAAAAGTTTGATTTTATCTTGGAAGTTAAGTACTCTAGCAATTATAGGTCTGTGTCGAGCTGTTCATTTATCATTTGAGGGCCCTCCTAATCTATGCACTCTTTCTAGAATAATTTGTGAATGAGACTGCGGTATTTGTAATAACTGTGGCAGGGTGGTAGATAAAAATTTATTAAGGTCTTCATACTGCTTCTCCTCTAGGACCCCGACTACCCTGAGGTTGTTCCGCCTAGAGCGGTTTTCTAGGTCTTCTAATTTTTCTTGCATTTTGGTATAGTTAGATATAGAGGCTTCTAATTTGACACTCTGGGCTATAGTAAGATCTTCCAGGTCTGATATCCTTTGTTCTGCCTCTGATATCCTCTTGGAGAATTGTCTGACTTCGTTTGTTAGGAGTGATATATCTTGCTTTATTTCACTCCTGAGACCATCAAATTTGGCAGTCAATGCATCAGATATGCTTGCTACCAGTGATTGAATATCAAATGGTTCATTACTATGCGTGGGGTTGATACCCACTGACTGTGCATCCAGGGAGATCTCTGGATTAGTTTTGTTTTTCCTGTCTCTTTGTCGAGATGCCATAGCTGAAGGTGAAAGTTTGTGTTGTGTATTGGGAAATTTATCCATGTGCAAGTGAATTGTGAAAATTACTTATGTGTATTTGATTATGATGACCTGTGCTAGTGAGAGAGAGAGGAGGGAAGAGAGAAAAAAAAAAAAAAAAAGGAGAGGCAGAGGGGCAAGGCCCAGGGGGTGTGGGTGTTGTGTGTGTCGTATGTGCGTGATTCGTGAAGTGATTCGTTTATGGGGATAATGTGCCAGGGACAAAGTGGGTGTGTGTGTGTCCTAAGTGCGTGATTCGTGAAATGTGAGTTTTGTGGGAATAATGTGCCAAGAGAAAAAAAAAAAAAAAAAAGAGAAAAAAAGTGCTGTTTTATAAGTCAGTTATGGTATCTGGCAAGGAGTGTGTTCTTTCCCTTTTTTCCTCTTTTCTGCCCCTCCTCCCTCCAATTACCACACTTAAGGAGGACAAAGGATATTCAGAGTTACAAGAACCGTGCTGTAAACCAAACGTTTAAGGAGCTAAGGCCTTAATCTTGACGTAGTCTCCTTAGTCAACAAACAGAGTTTGAAGCTATACCTCAGTATTATTGCCCATGACGCCCTGCATTTGCCTAGTCTGTACCTCCGTTCTAGCCTACTTTGTTTGTTTCTTAAGAGTCTTGTGACAAGTTAATTTATTAGAAAGCTAGCATAATATCTATGACAAGGCCCTCCCCACTGTCACAAAGTTTTGAGAGGATTAATTATGGTAACCCACTCTAATTGTTTTCCCTTATTCTCAGGGTATATCTGCTAAACCAGTAGTGTCCAATAATTTGGGTTCACAAGGGGGAGCGTGTTTTCTGTCTGTGGAGGCAAGTTAATGTTCACAACAGCAGCCTACGCCTTGGGGTGCCAGCTTATCTATGTATATTCACTTAAATAATTTAGTTACTTATCTAAGCTTGTATTTTAATCAAGCACCTTTTTATAAATGAGCCACGCAGAGATTATCTATGGGTTATGCTCTACTTAAACTATATTAACATATGCAAATATTGTGAGCAATTTGGTAAGCTTTAAAGATCCAGAAAAAGAAAGAGGAAAAAAAAAAACCCAGCAGAATCTGGACAATAATATGCATATAGTACAAACTAAATAAATCCGTTTTCAACTGATTTTAACAATTGCAATTCTTAGGTTTATACAACTAATTTGTACCTTTTACCAGTAATCAAAAGCCCCCCTACAGTTTGCAGAATACAATTTTTGCTTATAGAGAGGACCTTTGAAAATTAGTGCCTAGGTGTAGATACTAATTTTATAGGTATTACGTATCTGTATGAGTAGACTTAACCTCATTTAATATATGCATAGGGCCAATTTTATACGTAATTAAGCTACTACTTTGTTTTAAGAGTTAAGAAATTTCCAAACTTATGTTGAAAAAATATAATCAACAGCCCAATCAGTTATGCCACAAACAATTAGAAGTAGAAAGGCCCTTGTAATTTAGACCTGTTATCCATTTTTTCCAATTTTTAAATGTCCACAATAAGCCAGGCAGAAAAGTTATCAGCGTAACTACAAAAGTTTTAGCTCTATCCAGAAAGACTTTTTATATTCCAGTTTAGGTAGTTTGTAGCAGGCCAGTTCCCATTTGGTAGATAAATAACTTTTATCCTATTTGTCATTAAGATTTTGAACCAATGTTCCCCTTTAATTTCCTCTTTTCCCCCTTCTCCTTTGCACCCTTGGATATCAATTTTCTCCAACTCCTTTCTTTTTGCGGTATAGCTGGAGCTGTATCAGCTGTAACCCAGGGTGAATTTTTCAGTTTTTTGAGTCTAAAATTTTTTTTTTCACCCCCTTCTTTGAAGTATTACTTGAATATGTTTTGCTCCGTAATTAAATTTCTCCCTTAAGAATTCAGCCAGCTCTCCCCGCTCCCTCTGCTCTTCCCCTCTATGAGTATAGTTGTCAGACTTCCCTTCCTTACACATAAGTGGAGAGTCTTACCTCCTCACTGGTCCCAGCTTGTAGTGTGTAGAATCCAAATGAGGCTAGGATCATAGCAAGGGCACTTTTTCCAAGAAGCTGTATCCAGGGAGCCTCTTTCTTGCCAGGCCCCACAACCGGGTCTCCGGCCGCCACCCCCCTCAGTCTCACCTCCTCTCATGCAACAGCGGTGGGAGAGGAGGGAGCGAAAACCAGACGGCCGCCTGTCGCGGGCGAAGTGCCGCGTTGAACGTGTTCCTCTGGTCATTGAGCCAAGCAAGCTCCACCTTTCACCCCCTCTCGCGCAGCACCGGTGGGAGAGGGGGGAAGGTCTCCAGGCGCAGTACCAAGGAAGGAGCCTCAGGTGGACCCACCAGTAATTCTCTCTCCAGTAAGACTGTCCTTCAGCAGGTGAAATAGGACTTAGGGCGGGGGAAGAGCACCGACGATTTAGGTTTCAAAAGTTCTTCTGTTGTAGTGCGGGGAGTACCTGAATGTCCTTGATGAACAATGCCAAGTTTACAGTGTTCCTCAATCCCCCGCTGAGTTAATGTAAGCCGGAGGAAGGGGAAAGAAGCTGGCTAGATGTAGCTGTTAGGGTAAATTCAGTTAAATTGTATCAAGGGGGAAAAGATGTATTTTTAGGTATTCCTTAAAGGTTTATTGTATCTTGACAGTGGGATGGATTACCACTGTTCAGGTTCCAAGAGCGATATTTCAGCATATCCAAAAAGCAACCCCAATTGTCGGGGAAGGCACGCAACCCCACCGCCAAACGCTGTGAGACTGGAGAGCAGAGCTCAGCTGCACCTGCTCAGCTCCTCCTCCACCTGGAACCAGCTCTGAGCATATCATTTTAAACAACTTTTCAATTTACATATATGATCAATTTTGCTTCATTTTCTTGTTATATTTTATTGATGGAGCAGCAATGCACTACTGGTAGCTAGCTAAACACATTGGTAAGCCAATGACAAGAGGCGCATATTTGTAGCAACCAATCAACAGTTAGCTCCCAGCTCCTGAGCCTACCTAGGTATGCTTTTCAACAAAGTATACCAAGAGAGCAAAGCAAATTAAATAATAAATGTAAATTGGAAAGATGTTTAAAATTGTATCCTCTATCTGAATCATGAAATATTTTTTGGGGGGGTTTTGTGCTCCTTTAAGTCCACAACATTGTTAACTTGTGGTTTTAGGTTTGCATGAGTAAGGTTCCAATGCTAGGGCTCTGAAGCAGCAAATACACCTTTTACCCAGATCTCTAATGTTTTTTCAAAGGATTGGAATGAAGTCAAATTTTGAAACCCAATGTAAAGCACTTTTCATCTTTTCATCTTTTAGTGTAGATTAAACATTGGTTGAACCCTTAAAAACCCTGACACATTTCTATTATATATTTTTATAATTTCTTAAATGGGAAATGATGATCTGATTACAAAATTAAGTAAATTAATTAAAGGGACATGAAACCCTAAATATTTATTTAATGATTCAGATAGAGAATACAATTTTAAACAACATTCCATCTAATTTGCTTCACTCTTTAAATATCCTTTGTTGAAGAAATAGCAATGCACACGAGTGAGCGAATCACACGATGCATCTATGTGCAGCCACCAATCAGCAGTTACTGAGCCTATTTAGATACGCTTTTCCACCAAGGATATCAAGAGAATGAAGCAAATTAGATAATAGAAGTCAATTTAAATGTTGTTTAAAATTACATGCTCTTTCTAAACCATGAAAGAAAAAAAAAAATTGGTTTCATGTCCTTTTAAATGTTTTAAAATATTTGCCTTTTTTGAAAAAAAAATGTTTACAAATTTTTAGTTCCAATGAAGATCAAGACTAATGAGTGCATTGCAAGCACATGTGCCAGTCCAGCTGATAGTTTGATGTAACATAAACACATCCCTTTTTGCCACTTCATCATTTTATCCCCTGGGAAATAGAGTGTGAAAAGCATCAGTGTATGTACACTATAAGAAATTAAACCCATTGTGGTATCTTAGCAACCAGTAAGTATCACTAGCAGATTTTTTAGAGATGCCTTCTGTAAAAGACAACAGATTGTAAATTAAAATAACTTTCTTTTTTTTATTGCCTAAACTGAAAGCTACATTAAATTGCTGGGCACAACTACTGGAGAATGGTTACTACTTGCTATGTTATTGCATTTCATCCTTTTCCAGCAGCTTTTTGCAATTCAGCTTCCCTGTTTGAAAAGCTTAAAGGGACACTGAACCCAATTTTTTTTCTTTTGTGATTCAGATAGAGCATGCAATTTTAAGCAACTTTCTAATTTACTCCTATTATCAAATTGTCTTCATTCTCTTGGTATCTTTATTTGAAATACAAGAATGTAAGTTTAGATGCCAGCCCATTTTTAGTGAACAACCTGAGTTGTCCCTGCTGATTGGTGGATAAATTCACCTACTAATACAAAAGTGCTGTCCAGAGTCTGACCAAAATAGATGCTTAGATGCCTTCTTTTTCAAATAAAGATGGCAAGTGAACAAAGAAAAATTGATAATAGGAGTAAATTAGAAAGTTTCTTACAATTTCATGCTCTATCTGAATCATGAAAGAAAAAATTTGGGTTCAGTGTCCCTTTAAAGGTGTCAGAAACTGAAGCTCCACATCTTTGTAGTGGGAGCCCCCATCTTGGAGCTCAGGTATTCTCACAGCATGTGACCTAAGCTGTGCACACTCACATATATATATATATATATTGGTTTGGTGTTTATCACGAAGAGTGCCTTTCTTGTTCATTTTGGTATATTACTTTTTGAAGTGCAGACCCGGAGGCTGCATTATAGTAGAGAGTGTGGGATCCATCTGTAACTCTATATTGATTATTTGATCTCTGCACCCTAGATATATGCTATACTTGGACTGTTTACGTGTTCTACTGACATTTTGTCATTTTGGACATTTTTGTTTTATTTTTCTGTATCACGGTGTGGTGATTTTGCATCTATTATGTCACAAACACAACCTCAGCAAATAGCTGAGACTGATGGAATAGAGGGGGCTACTGTGTTTCAGTTCAGTGAAGCAGATGCTAGCAGGATAAGATTTGATGAGCTGGCCATTAAAACAAAGAGGGAACAACCTGAACAGTTATACAATCAACTTTAGGCTTTAGGGTCAAAAATGTCCCCACCATTGGTCGCAACAATGCCACCGTTTGCATCAAATGGTGTGGGATATTAAATAAATGTTCCCTTGATTTAATCTTACTTGTTATTGATGAAGTCACCACACTACTTAAACAAGTTGAAAATGAGGTGCTAGCATTTGAAACTTTGCATCAGGATAAATTGGAGGGTGACGGTGAGGAGAACTGGTTATCTAAAATAAAAAATCAAGTGGAACAATATGAAAATGAACTCATTTCCTTTAAGGAACGCAAATGGGAAGCCGTTACTAGTGACTACAGGGAGAAGAAGGTATATAAGTGGTTATTAGGCCCTGAGGAGAGATTTGTCTTCAGGAATAGAAGACCTCGGCTGTTCAAGCCAAGAACTCTCAATACCATTGAAAGCTCTGATAACAGCTCAGACCCTGAACAGGGTGATTTTTCAGATTTGGGCACTACCACAGGCTCCCAACCCATGACCACCCGGTCAAAAAACGCCTCAAGGGGAGGCCACACCCCAGGAGAAGTGGTCACAGGCGTGAGGGGATCTGCCCGGGGGAGACCACCACAACAGTGGCGCCGGGGCTCGAATTAAGCAACATCATTAACCTCAGTTCCTACCAACTAACATCTGTTGAACAAGGAATCCTTGAGAAGGGGCTAAGCTTTGTGCCCACGACAAGATTGGATAAATTTGATTTAAATGTTGACCTGTATAAGTTCAATAGAAAACTGCGACTTAGAGAATACTTTGGGAAAGGTGAACACCCCACTGATAGTTTTTAAAAAACGCAGTAAATTTGATCCTAAATCGTCCAATGCCAGCATTAATACCTTTACACGAATGGTAAGGGAGGATTTTGAAACTACTATCAATATGACAACTCCTGTACGGAATAATTTCTCCAAAGATGAGTGGAAGGCATTAAATGATTTGAAAGAAAACCACAGCCTGGTTATACATAATGCTGATAAGGGAGGTGCACTGGTCCTACAAGACTATAAGGACTACAGACATGAGATAATGACACAGTTGAACGACACAACAGTATACCGTACATTACCACATGATCCCACCTCTGAATTCAAGAAAACCATTGATGATTATCTGGAAACAATATTCTCAGCAAATATTCTAACCAAGGCAACTTATGAATTTTTGGTTGTGGATTTTCCCATAGTTCCAATCATCTATACTTTACCGAAAGTCCACAAGGACCCCGTTAGGCCCCCAGGATGCCCAATTGTGTCGGCAAGGGGCTCAGTGTTGCAATCACTAGCAGTTTATGTTGACGATATTTTGCAACCATTTGTTAAACAAATGGGTTCTTTCCTCCTTGATTCCATTGAAATTGTTAAGTTACTACAAGAAGTGGATGAATTGAATGAGAATGACTTGCTGGTTACCTTAGATGTAACCAGCTTGAATACTGTCATCCCACATGATGAAGGGATGGCCGCAATTAGATCTACTCTTCTCAATACTCCGTACGTGGGTCCACCTGTTGATGTTGTACTGCAGTTGCTTGAATATTGCTTGATGATGAATTATTTCAGATTTAAATCCAAATTCTATCTACAGATATCGGGCACAGCGATGGGGTCCAATGTGGCCCCATCCTATGCCAATCTGTTTATGGCACAGTTTGAAACCTTGGGTACCCCTCTTTTTCAAGATCAGAGGATACTGATGTTTCGCAGGTACATAGACGATCTGTTTATGATCTGGAGGGGTGACTAACAAGGATTGGACTCTTGGTTTAAAGAACTGAATGAAGCGAATAATAATCTAAAGTTCAAAATCACCTTTGACAACCAGACAATTGATTTCCTTGACCTAAGAATATATAAATCTGGTTTGAGTACAACGTTACATCAAAAACCCACGGACAGAAACTCTATCTTGCAAGGCACAAGTTGCCATCCACCTTTTCTGAAAAAGGCCCTGCCCAAATCGCAGTTTAAACGTGTCACCCGAAACAACAGTGAACAAGCCAACAAACAACTGCAATTGAAAGAGATGAGAAATAAGTTCGAGCAGCACGGATACAACAAACAACATCTTACATCTGCCTACACTGAGGCCACCAATACCACTCAGAATGAAGCATTGAAGAAGATTGAACCTGAGGCACCACCAAGGGAACGGATGATACTCACAACCACCTTTACTCCTGATAAGGTCACTCTGCCGAAGATTCTACGTGACCATTGGGACATTGTCTCATCTGACAAAGGACTGTCCTGTGACTCTATGGACTTACCGATTGTTGGTTATAGGAGGGCAGCCTCCTTAAGAGATCATCTGATGCGGCCCGATAATAGACCAAGTTACAGGTCTAAAACATGGTAAGACACCACCAAAAATGGGTGTTTCCGATGTAGTGGAGGCACCACATGTAATGGGATGACCCAGAGTAAATTTTTCACACACCCTTGGACAAACAAGAAATTTACAATTAAACATATGGTCACATGCACCACTAACTACATCATATACATGATCCATTGTCCTTGTGGCAAGTTCTATGTCGGCAAGACACAAGATAATGCCCGCACTAGAATGGCCAACCATAGGTCAGCCATTAGAGCGGCCTTGAACAGTGGCAAGTCTGACCAACCTGTGGCCAGGCATTTTTTCCAGGCTAAACATAAAAACACAGATTTACGATTCATTATCATAGACCACATCCCACCCCTTTCTAGAGGTGGTGATAGAGGTAGGCTGCTATTGCAAAGGGAGAGCAGGTGGATATTCACATTGGACACCTTGGTCTCTAAGGGACTAAATGTCAACCTTGATATGCAGTGCTTTTTGTGATTACTTACCCAGTGATTTGTGGGTCTTGATTCCCAGATTTATGACATTTTCTAGGTATTTTATGAGTAATTTTGGGGATATTTCCTGGATAAGTTTCAGTTATTTAATCACATGTTACAACAGCAGTCAAATATTCTTTGAATTATTCTGACAGGGAGGTGTGGCTTATTATTGGACAATTTTGACTCATTATATTTCCCTGACATGTATGGGCTATATGAGCCCATGAATTGGACCATATGATGAGCTGTCTAGTTATTGTGTGGGGGATTGGTTACTATATCACCTCTAATGAGTCGGAGTTGGGATACCTGATGTCATACTCACTTTTCAAAAAGGTATAACCCTATTTACTATATGGCAGGACTGACGTTTTATTATATGGCAGGACGGATATCACTTGTTTTTTGGAATGATCTGTATATAGTTATTTATGTCTCATCTGGGTGTCGTATCCATCAGACTGTTATGCTATATATAGGTGATACCCCCATATGTGACATTATTGTTTATAATTTTTATGTCAACGCAATATGATGACCTATAGCTGTTTTATCAGTATTTGATGCATTTAGTGTGCTTGTTTTTCGGTTAATTAGGACATATTATATACAAGCCCTGTAGTGTTTGGTAGGTCTGATTCAAGATCCTTAATCAATTGGGGTATGTTGTAATATTTGTTGTTAATGGTATGCCCGCTCCATGATTAATCTGTGACATTTACATATTTAGTTTGTTACTGACATAGGATAGGTATCATATGTATGGGTATGGTTAGGTTGCATTGAGATCATAATACGTAACAACATCCTGTGAGTGGTTTACGGATGGGAACTATATCCAATTGGTGGTTATGCTTTGTTTGCGGTTGCTAGGCAACCTTAGACTTACGATTTAGTACGTAAATGGGATATTTATCATTGCATATTTTAGTAAGCCTGCTGTACGAAGAGTACAGACTCATAAATAATGATGTAAGTAAATAAATGTGAAGATTAGGGCTTTCATGTGTATAGATGGATATATATCCATCGCATCGTCCTTTGTCATAGCAGCGCAACACACATATGTAATACATCTACATTCCCATACACTCTACACATTATATACACTCTGTACATATTGTATATTGTCTTTTGCTAATTCGATGTTGTGTTTCTGTTTTTAACTTTTACATTTTTATTTTTTTGCCTTGGTGACTCTTTTGAACCTCTAGGGCCTCTGTATGGTCTCTTGCGCATGCGCAGTTGCGCTGAAGGGACGCCACACGCACTAGCAGGATCAATACCAGGTAAAACACATAATTTGTTCTTTTATTGTCTGTTTTGTAAGGTCTGAGGACGGGGGCAACCCTGAAAACGTTCACCTGAAGTAAAGTTTGGTGTTTATCACTGAGAGTGCCTTTCTTGTTCATTTTGGTATATATATATATATATATATATATATATATATATATATATATATATATATATATATATATATAGCAATATCCGTTCAACCCCTCAAGGTAGAAAAACGCTTCACTCTCCGGTCTCTTTCAAAATCCTTTATTAAGTATCCAGCATCATATGACAAAATTCCCAAACGTTTCGATACCAATTGGTATCTTTTTCAATGGGTAATCAGAACATATCTATCCCAAAAGAAGATTCCTAATACTAACCACAAACCACTCACCTATATACACCTGTAAAGCCTCTCTGTCACTTCCGGTACATCAGAAAACCGCCCCACCATGCGCATGCGTCCAGGAGTTAGCCAACCGCATGGCTAATTTGCATATTCAATAACGTAATGACGTTTGCGTTCCAACCACGCATAGTTACTCCTTACTGTTTTGGCAGCTAATGCGCATGCCCAGGTGGCTGAAGTTCTAATGATACCGGACTAACTCTTACAAGTATAACTACTCTAAAGTGTAAAAAAACTATCTATACCAAGTTAAAATCTAAAATCTATAATAAGACTACCTGAGTTCTCAGAACAGACTTTATTCCTTTATATTTATAGAGTATTAGGTAAGATACTTAGCATTTTTATATACAGTTTGTTAAGTTAATCACCGCCCCCTTAATTATCTTATCCACAATCTCCAAACTGTCTATTATCTAGTTAAAGTATGTTATACTATAATTATCAATATAACATATAGCTTCTATGCCAATTGGAGTGCAGTGAGAGACTTAGTTGTGGCTACCGCAATACACTAAACACCATATCTTCAGAGACTTTGTGAACCCATATATTCTGGACCAGTCCATCTTCCTGGGTGTTGATGACCTAGACCGATAAATCATGGACATTTGACTTAAAGGAAGACACCAAAGTCCATCTGTACATTCAGACCCTTGGGAGCCACTGTGTCTAAACGATAAATCCAGGAGGTCTCAACTTGGAGTAGTTTCGTGTTCCTATCTCCACCCCTTCGTAAGGGGGGCACATGATCAATCAACATAGTCCTTAAACTTGCCGCTGTGTGCCCAGCTTGAAGGAAATGTCTGGCGACCGGTTGATCAGATGTTTTCTTGTCAATCGCTTGTCTAATCGCATGGCGATGATTGGCCATTCTATCTCGAAATGTAGTAGAGGTCTTCCCCACATAGACAAGCGAACATGGACACATTAGTATGTATACAACATACGTACTCATACATGACAATCTGTGTAGAATCTTGTATTTTCTCCCAGTGTGTGGGTGGTGAAATAACATCCCTGTTAACATACTATTGCACGTAGTGCAGTCCCCACATCTATAGCAGCCAACTTTTTTCCTGCTGTCCAGCCAAGTACCTTTTTCATAGCACTTCACAGGGTCATTCTGGACAAGTAAATCCTTCAAATTGGGTGCTCTCTTATAAGCCATCCGTGGGGCTGATGTGTGCAGGAATGGTAGTGATTTGTCAGTATTGATAATGTCCCAGTTCTTCTTGACCGATTCAGACAATATTTTGGACACGGGGTTGAACGTGGTAACAAAGTTAATGATATCGCTATTGTTTTCTACTTTATCAGTAGGATCATGTGGTTGTAGCAGGGATATTTGATCATCCCCGGCCAGGTTGGTTTGCACCTGTGTTATCAGTTTTCTTGCATATCCTCGTTGCTCCAATTTCTTAATCATTTCATCCTCCTGTACTCTTCTAGTCTCTCTTAGTGTGTTATTGCGGGCCACCCGTGTGAGTTGAGAGGATACCACACTCTTTTTTTGATGTTCAGGGTGAAAACTTGTGGATAGCAACAATGAGTTTCTATCCGTCGGTTTTGAATATAAGGAGGTAGAAAATTTGTAACAATCATCCTCTGTATAAACAGATATGTTTAGATCTAGGAATGGTATGCTCATCCTGTTATGGGCCACTTTAAATCGAATAGTTGACTCAAGCTGATTTAAGCTGTCAACCCACTGTCCTAGGGATTCCTCTGACCCTCTCCATACCAAAAACACATCGTCAATATACCTGACGTACAGTTTAATTTTATCAATTGTGTGAATGTGCATGACCATAGTCTCATACCAAGACATATACAGATTGGCGTATGCGGGAGCCATATTTGAACCCATAGCAGTTCCTGATATTTGTAAGAAGAATTCCTTCTCAAATTTGAAAAAGTTTTTTTCCAAACAAAACCTCAATAGTTCCAATAGGAACTCAATGGGTGGTCCCGCATACGCCAATGACTCACTTAACATGGATCTGACCGCCTGTACACCACCATCATGCGGGATGACAGTGTACAAGCTGTCAACATCCATTGTAACAAGTAGGTCATCTGGACCAAGTTCATTCCAGGCAAGTAACCTCCGAATGAGTGAGGGAGAATCCAGTATAAAGGAATATGACTCCTTTACAACTGGCTGTAGGTGATGGTCTATGAAAATGGCCACATTAGAACACAAAGAATCCCTGGCAGACACAATAGGTCTGCCAGGCGGTTTAATCAGAGTCTTGTGTACTTTGGGCAATAGGTATAGTACCGGAATAACCGGAAATGCAGTAGTCATATATTCAAATTCATTTTCATCAATCATACCTGATTCTAGCCCATATTTCAATATAAGATCCAATTCCTTCTTAAATGTATTTATTGGATTTCCTCTTAGTTTACAATAGATGCGATTATCAGTCAGCTGTCTATAGGCTTCCTCTCTATAGTCAACATAATTTTGAACCACTATAGAGCCTCCTTTATCCGCCGCATGAATAATGATCGTGGTGTCATTTTTTAAACTCTTTAGAGCCTCCTTTTCCCCTTTAGTGAGGTTGGGGAACAAATTTTCTACTTTTGCTCGTTCACACGTATCATTAATCATGCGTGAAAAACTACGGATAGAAGGGTTTAAGTTAATTGGATCAAACTTGCTCTGACTTTTGAACTTGTTGACACTTTCTTGTTCACTATTTTTAAAAAAATCCTTAATCCTAAGCTGTCTCTGTAATTTGTAGGTTTCAACATTCATTTTGAATTTGTCTATAGCTGGAGTGGGGACAAAGGACAGGCCCTTATTTAGCAAACTTTTCTCATCTAAACTTAAAGCTCTGTCACTTAAATTGTAGATAATATCTATTTTTTCTTGCCCGTTTTTTTCTTTGAATCCTCCCCTCCTCGTGTGCGGTCTTGCTCGTTTTGCTTTACTGGAAGCGGAGGTTTTTTGGAGGATCTGGTGCTCACCCCACCTAAAGGGTGACCAGCATTAACATTTGGGTTGGACTCATCATTATCTGGCCCAGATGAATCGCCTCCACTACTGTCAACAGTGTCAGCAATGTTTCTATTATTAAAGCGTCTCCTTCGTCTAAATTGTGGTCTATTGTCCTCCTTCCCATAGAGCCACCTATACACTCTTCTCTCCCTGTAATCAGTCTCTACAGTCATTAATTTGTTGTTCTTAAAGGTTAACAAATCGTTTTTATATTTGTTAACTTGTCCCTGTAATTTGTTAATCCAATCTTCCCCTGTATCTTCCGTTAGGATCTGGTAGCTCGTCTCTTTAACCTCATTGATTTCCACTCTAATTAGATGTAATAATCTATTGGATTCCTCAATTACCAATAAAATGAGGTCATATGAGCACTTGTTTAAGATTGAGCACCACTTCCTACAGAATTCAGGGTTTGCCCTACCTATCGTGGGTGTATTCTTAATACGAAAACCCCTTGGTATATTTTTATTGCGATGGTAATTGGACAAGTACACAGTATGTAGATGGTGATCTACCTCTCTTTTCTGTAAATTCAACAATTTATGATAAACATCAAGAGGTGTCTCCCCTCTCAACTCACGCAAGTCTGTACTTGCAAGGATGCGCTCTGCATCTGCTTCTGTAAATATAAAGGATTCCCTATTGACAGTGTCATCACCAATATTAGGAGTGTCAGTAGCAGCGGGTCCACTCACTTCCATGTCGGTTGATAAAATGATTGTATTGTATCCGCTTATAGGTTCAGCCTGTCCTTAATAGGTTAACCGGTCTATTGAAAACCCGGGTAGTATTCACCACACCATGTGATTTAAAAACAAACACAGCAGTAAACTTAAAGTCAGTATAGCTGCAAGTGAAGAAATGGCACTTCACAGGGATATCTTAAGCACAAGTAGTAATGTAGTTGATAGTAGTAATCATAGTCACTTATTTTCAGTCAAACAGAATTCACAATGTGCAGGGTGCAAACCAAATTAACAATATACAAATATCCAGACAGGTGCACTCACTGTGACATAAGACATCCGCCGGGGTGCTGCGCATTTTATTGGTAATTGAGGAATCCAATAGATTATTACATCTAATTAGAGTGGAAATCAATGAGGTTAAAGAGACGAGCTACCAGATCCTAACGGAAGATACAGGGGAAGATTGGATTAACAAATTACAGGGACAAGTTAACAAATATAAAAACGATTTGTTAACCTTTAAGAACAACAAATTAATGACTGTAGAGACTGATTACAGGGAGAGAAGAGTGTATAGGTGGCTCTATGGGAAGGAGGACAATAGACCACAATTTAGACGAAGGAGACGCTTTAATAATAGAAACATTGCTGACACTGTTGACAGTAGTGGAGGCGATTCATCTGGGCCAGATAATGATGAGTCCAACCCAAATGTTAATGCTGGTCACCCTTTAGGTGGGGTGAGCACCAGATCCTCCAAAAAACCTCCGCTTCCAGTAAAGCAAAACGAGCAAGACCGCACACGAGGAGGGGAGGATTCAAAGAAAAAAACGGGCAAGAAAAAATAGATATTATCTACAATTTAAGTGACAGAGCTTTAAGTTTAGATGAGAAAAGTTTGCTAAATAAGGGCCTGTCCTTTGTCCCCACTCCAGCTATAGACAAATTCAAAATGAATGTTGAAACCTACAAATTACAGAGACAGCTTAGGATTAAGGATTTTTTTAAAAATAGTGAACAAGAAAGTGTCAACAAGTTCAAAAGTCAGAGCAAGTTTGATCCAATTAACTTAAACCCTTCTATCCGTAGTTTTTCACGCATGATTAATGATACGTGTGAACGAGCAAAAGTAGAAAATTTGTTCCCCAACCTCACTAAAGGGGAAAAGGAGGCTCTAAAGAGTTTAAAAAATGACACCACGATCATTATTCATGCGGCGGATAAAGGAGGCTCTATAGTGGTTCAAAATTATGTTGACTATAGAGAGGAAGCCTACAGACAGCTGACTGATAATCGCATCTATTGTAAACTAAGAGGAAATTCAATAAATACATTTAAGAAGGAATTGGATCTTATATTGAAATATGGGCTAGAATCAGGTATGATTGATGAAAATGAATTTGAATATATGACTACTGCATTTCCGGTTATTCCGGTACTATACCTATTGCCCAAAGTACACAAGACTCTGATTGAACCGCCTGGCAGACCTATTGTGTCTGCCAGGGATTCTTTGTGTTCTAATGTGGCCATTTTCATAGACCATCACCTACAGCCAGTTGTAAAGGAGTCATATTCCTTTATACTGGATTCTCCCTCACTCATTCGGAGGTTACTTGCCTGGAATGAACTTGGTCCAGATGACCTACTTGTTACAATGGATGTTGACAGCTTGTACACTGTCATCCCGCATGATGGTGGTGTACAGGCGGTCAGATCCATGTTAAGTGAGTCATTGGCGTATGCGGGACCACCCATTGAGTTCCTATTGGAACTATTGAGGTTTTGTTTGGAAAAAAACTTTTTCAAATTTGAGAAGGAATTCTTCTTACAAATATCAGGAACTGCTATGGGTTCAAATATGGCTCCCGCATACGCCAATCTGTATATGTCTTGGTATGAGACTATGGTCATGCACATTCGCACAATTGATAAAATTAAACTGTACGTCAGGTATATTGACGATGTGTTTTTGGTATGGAGAGGGTCAGAGGAATCCCTAGGACAGTGGGTTGACAGCTTAAATCAGCTTGAGTCAACTATTCGATTTAAAGTGGCCCATAACAGGATGAGCATACCATTCCTAGATCTAAACATATCTGTTTATACAGAGGATGATTGTTACAAATTTTCTACCTCCTTATATTCAAAACCGACGGATAGAAACTCATTGTTGCTATCCACAAGTTTTCACCCTGAACATCAAAAAAAGAGTGTGGTATCCTCTCAACTCACGCGGGTGGCCCGCAATAACACACTAAGAGAGACTAGAAGAGTACAGGAGGATGAAATGATTAAGAAATTGGAGCAACGAGGATATGCAAGAAAACTGATAACACAGGTGCAAACCAACCTGGCCGGGGATGATCAAATATCCCTGCTACAACCACATGATCCTACTGATAAAGTAGAAAACAATAGCGATATCATTAACTTTGTTACCACGTTCAACCCTGTGTCCAAAATATTGTCTGAATCGGTCAAGAAGAACTGGGACATTATCAATACTGACAAATCACTACCATTCCTGCACACATCAGCCCCACGGATGGCTTATAAGAGAGCACCCAATTTGAAGGATTTACTTGTCCAGAATGACCCTGTGAAGTGCTATGAAAAAGGTACTTGGCTGGACAGCAGGAAAAAAGTTGGCTGCTATAGATGTGGGGACTGCACTACGTGCAATAGTATGTTAACAGGGATGTTCTTTCACCACCCACACACTGGGAGAAAATACAAGATTCTACACAGATTGTCATGTATGAGTACGTATGTTGTATACATACTAATGTGTCCATGTTCGCTTGTCTATGTGGGGAAGACCTCTACTACATTTCGAGATAGAATGGCCAATCATCGCCATGCGATTAGACAAGCGATTGACAAGAAAACATCTGATCAACCGGTCGCCAGACATTTCCTTCAAGCTGGGCACACAGCGGCAAGTTTAAGGACTATGTTGATTGATCATGTGCCCCCCTTACGAAGGGGTGGAGATAGGAACACGAAACTACTCCAAGTTGAGACCTCCTGGATTTATCGTTTAGACACAGTGGCTCCCAAGGGTCTGAATGTACAGATGGACTTTGGTGTCTTCCTTTAAGTCAAATGTCCATGATTTATCGGTCTAGGTCATCAACACCCAGGAAGATGGACTGGTCCAGAATATATGGGTTCACAAAGTCTCTGAAGATATGGTGTTTAGTGTATTGCGGTAGCCACAACTAAGTCTCTCACTGCACTCCAATTGGCATAGAAGCTATATGTTATATTGATAATTATAGTATAACATACTTTAACTAGATAATAGACAGTTTGGAGATTGTGGATAAGATAATTAAGGGGGCGGTGATTAACTTAACAAACTGTATATAAAAATGCTAAGTATCTTACCTAATACTCTATAAATATAAAGGAATAAAGTCTGTTCTGAGAACTCAGGTAGTCTTATTATAGATTTTAGATTTTAACTTGGTATAGATAGTTTTTTTACACTTTAGAGTAGTTATACTTGTAAGAGTTAGTCCGGTATCATTAGAACTTCAGCCACCTGGGCATGCGCATTAGCTGCCAAAACAGTAAGGAGTAACTATGCGTGGTTGGAACGCAAACGTCATTACGTTATTGAATATGCAAATTAGCCATGCGGTTGGCTAACTCCTGGACGCATGCACATGGTGGGGCGGTTTTCTGATGTACCGGAAGTGACAGAGAGGCTTTACAGGTGTATATAGGTGAGTGGTTTGTGGTTAGTATTAGGAATCTTCTTTTGGGATAGATATGTTCTGATTACCCATTGAAAAAGATACCAATTGGTATCGAAACGTTTGGGAATTTTGTCATATGATGCTGGATACTTAATAAAGGATTTTGAAAGAGACCGGAGAGTGAAGCGTTTTTCTACCTTGAGGGGTTGAACGGATATTGCTATATGTTTTCAGCGCAGCACCCCGGCGGATGTCTTATGTCACAGTGAGTGCACCTGTCTGGATATTTGTATATATATATATATATATATATATATATATATATATATATATATATATATATATATATATATATATATATATATATATATATATATATATATCACATAATATTGCTTTTTTTTTTTTTTTAAAGCCCTATAATGTGCTTGATGTTAGGGTGCATGATAACAAGCAGGAGCTGTAGATTTTTGCAGTAGCTCTATTATTGTTTTTTTTTAAATATATTTTGTGTTACTGTAAAACTGTAAACAAAATGCAAAAATATAAAGCTCACATGGTGTATCATGTACACTAACCTCAAGCACATTATACAGCTGTAAAAAAATAAACAATATTACTGACCTGTGAGTGTGCACAGCTTCTGTCACAGACTGTAAGAATACCTGACCTCCAAGATGGCTGCCCCAGTACAAAGAGGCGGAGCTTCAGTGTCTGGCACTATTAAGCTATTAAAACAGTATAACTGATTTGTAAAGAGCTGCAAAAACAGGATACAATTCAATAACATAGTGAGTAGTTATTATTATTTTGTAGTTCTGCACAGCAGTTTAATGTCTTGAAGAAAGAAATTATATTATTACAGGTAAGTTCAGTGAGCGTTCCAGGAACAGATTAATGGGGGACAAAATCTTAGTCTTTGGGGGGAGTTGCAGATATTCCATGGGCAGCCTTTATCAGTCTGAGGTGTTACTGGATAATTAGGGGTGTGGCTATGTGGTCTGGGGTGTGGCTAGGCAAAAAAATAGCAGTGAGGATGGTCTATTTTTTTTATCACAATGGAGGTGCAACTTGAAAGATTACGGTGGTTTTGCACCCCCATACAACTACCACTGAGTACATGTTCTATACATTTCAATTAAGGCAGCAAAAGAATTTCAATCAAAATATGCACTTTGCTGCTTTAGTATAGAAATTCCCATTACTACTTTAACTGTGCTTGCTTGTTCACTCTAGGCCGCAAATGAGAAACTTGTTCTCGACTGATATTTGGCACAAGGGGGGATCCACTTTTTTTGAGCATATAAAGGTACTATGTTTTACTTCTTAGAAGGTATTATCTTTATAGTTGAAGACACAGTTATAATATGGTGGAATACATTTTAAGTTAATTTCTATTATTAAATGTTGTTAACATTTAAATATATATTTTTAATACAGAGCAATAAAGATTCCTGAGCAGTAGAATGTGAAAATATTCAGCCTGTTGGTGAATCAAATCTTTGATATCTATTTGTCCAAAAACACTGGCTCCCCCTTGAGGATGTGTTGGGGTAATTCAGCGCTGAAAATAAATCAAAAGGTTGCATGCTATGTGATTAGATGCATAAACACACCCACAAGTGTATTTTTATTAACCTTTAATTAATATTTAGTAAACATTTAAATGTGTGTATGCTTGTATATGTATATAAATGAATAATTAGAGGTTTCTAGTCCACTGTCTTTTCAATAGCTGTGAGAAACCTCTTTCTTAAGACTTTCAGTTAAATAGTTGTAATTTTAAGGATATATTATGTGTATAAAAACTGCATATGGATTTCACATTAGTGGAATGCAAATATATGAGGCATAAATGAACAATTGATTATATTTGACATGCAGAAAATACAGTGTCAATTTTTAAGAGATATTATTAATAGTCTATAATTGCAGCTATAGTAAAAGGTTATAAAGATTAATTTAATGTGCACAAACAGCAATGATAAGCTAATTTTGAGCATTGCAAATTCAGTAGCAATGCAGTAAATAACTAAAAGAGACTTTTTAATCTAAATGCATAGAAGATATCATAAGAAATAATACTGATCATGTTTTTATTGTGTTTATAGAATAACTGCATTATAAGAAATACAGAAACAATGTATATTAAAATACAAAATAAATTCAGTTTATTTAAATTTTTCAAAATATCCATTTAAATGAACCTTTTACACCAATAAATAATATATACAGCACATGTCTGGAATCTTTACAATGATAAGACTTGGTTGTTTGTTTTTTGTTTGTTTTTTTAAATCTCTGTAATTGCATTGAATTATTTATGAATTAATCTAATAAAGCATTTAGTATTCTCTGAAAGTAGAAATTTTCTAATTGTCATTGTATCTGAAATTATAATGTTTACCCAAAGATTTGAGATCTACATAACATATTTTTCTAGTATTTTGGGAAAGCTAACAAAAAAAAAAACTGCCTACAATTTTAAGCAGCCGCATTTACAAACAATGATGTGCTTTACAGTATGTAAAGTTCATAACCATGCTGAATATTGAGGGGCTGACATGATTTGGAGCTCTGCTCTGCTGTCCCTCTGTGCAGATATTCCCATCTCCAAAGTAAAACCAGGGACTACTTGGGTTGGCAGCTGTTCTCTACATAAGTACTGGACTACTTTTGACTGAGAACAGTTGTGTTACCTGGGGGGCACTAGCCACCAGCATAATGGCTGCCATCACGTACCCCCTACCCAGCATAATGGCTACCCCTATGTGCCCCATAGAATAATGGTTGCCCGTCTCATGTGCCCCCATAACTATGATCACTTAAGGTTTTCCTCTATCAATCTGCCCAAGCCCTCCCCAGCTCCACCTTACCTTGTCTACAGCACTACCGGTTCCATCCATGTCAAACCACAACCCTGCCGCTGTCAAGGACCCGCTACCAAAACACTACTGGGCTTTTGGAAGTTCCTTTGAAAGTCATTTTTGTAGATGTAAATAGATATTCGGGAAAAGTAAATAGGTGGGATTGATCAGATTTCAAATCCATCCCCATAGTCCATCAGCTATATGTCCATGTAGGCTCTGCAATCTGACTGCACTGTCTGCAGCCCCCATCTCATATACACCCATATTGTACCTCAGATTAGCCCAGAAGCCCCTATTGATTATATATCCATATCACCTCCTTTGTCCAGCAGCTCCTGTCAGTTATACACCTCAATAAGACCTCAGATCAGACCAATGACCCTGAAGCCCCTATTGATTATATATCCATATCACCTCCTTTGTCCAGCAGCTCCTGTCAGTTATACACCTCAATAAGACCTCAGATCAGACCAATGACCCTGAAGCCCCTATTGATTATATATCCATATCACCTCCTTTGTCCAGCAGCTCCTGTCAGTTATACACCTCAATAAGACCAATGACCCTGAAGCCCCTATCAGCTATATATACACATCATACTCTTTTTCCTTCAGCTCTTGTCAGTTATACACTTAAGACCATAGATTAGACGAATGACCCATAAGCCCTATCATCTGTATATCCACATGATCTTCTTTTTCCTGCAGCTCCTGACAGTTATATGCCTTTATAGCACATTAGATCAGACCCAAGACCATGAAGCCCCTATCATCTGTATATCCACATGGTCCTCTTTATCCTGCAGCTATTGTCAACTATACACCTAAATAAGACCTTATTATAGACCTATGACCCTTAAGCCCCTATCATCTATATCTTGTCAGTTATATACCAGTATAAGACCTCATATCAGAACCATGGCCCTGAAGGGTCTATGAACTCATGTCAAACCTGAGACCCAACTATTTAAAGGGACACTGAACCCAAATGTTTTCTTTCGTGATTTCGATAGAGCAGGCAATTTTAAGCATTTCTAATTTACTCCTATTATCAATTTTTCTTCGTTCTCTTGCTATGTTTATTTGAAAAAGAAGACATCTAAGCTATTTTTTTTTGGGTTCAGACCTCTGATGAACTTATTGCATTTTGAATTGAATGGGTGAATTTATCCACCAATCAGCAAGAACAACCCAGGTTGTTCACCAAAAATGGGCCGGCATTTAAACTTACATTCTTGCATTTCAAATAAAGATTCCAAGAGAATGAAGAAAAATTGATAATAGGAGTAAATTAGAAAGTTGCTTAAAAATATTCCCCAGATCCAACCCATACCCTATCTGAACTCATGCCCATGAATCAATGTTTCTCAACTCCAGCCCTCAAGTACCCCTAACAGGACAGATTTTCATGATACCTGAACTATAGCAAAGGTGAAATAATCAACTGATGAGTTAGAGCAGATAAGTAACCATGGTTACTGATCAGCTGATTATTTCAGATATCATGAAAATCTGGCTTGTTAGGGGCATTTGAGCACCACAGTTAAGAAACACTAATGTATGCATAACCTGCCTATAGCACATCTATGCTCCACTTTCAGCTTTTACAGTCCACACCTGGGGTTCCTTCCACAATTCTCCCTCAAACAGCCTAGATATCCAATCCCAGAAGGCAAGTGTTGGGAGACGTATCAGAAGTCCTATGCACCCTGCATGTCATGGCTTTTTGAAGGATTTTCACATTTCAAACTCATTCCAAACCATTAGAAAAAGTCAACAACAAGCTTTTCAAATGGATTTGTTATGTCAGAACAATTTGACAGAGATATTCCATCCTATCAGAAAATACTTTTCAAAGGTGCTTTTTTTTGCAGCATTTTCAAACTTTTAAAATTCACTAGCCTTGACCTCTCAAAAACAATATTTGGCTTTTTTTTTAATCAAATGTCATTGACTGATTGCACACTTTTATTATGTAAACGTTTTCACATGTTCATGTTAATAACCTCACTTGACTTTTGGTTTAATAAAATGTTAAATTTCACTTTTAAATGATACATTTTGTACATAACTAAAACATGAAAGTAAAAATAAAACTTTAGTGATTCAAAGGCAACAATATAAAACATTTTTTTTTACAATTTACTTATGTTGTTTTCCTTTTTTGTCTTGGTAACTGTTGAAATTTTGCTCCTTTTCATGAGATGATACTGAGGAGGGTTCAGAAGTGTGCATGTGTCTTTATTATATGTATAACATTGTTACACACATTGTTGCAACTTCTCCTGCCTTACAGTGTTCACAACACAACCATGCTTCTCAGCCTATCTAATGCTCATCTAATAAGAGATTCTTTAGAATCAGGAAATTTGTCATTATAAATGTAATGTCTCTTTAAATATAGACAGCATAATATATATATAATTACAATGAAGTGTTTGATATATAAACAACAATTATTATAAAATGAATCAACATAATGTGAATTTTTTAATGGACTTCATGATTTAAAGGGACAGTCTACTCTAAAAAGTGACTTACTTTATTGTAATCCTTGCCCAGTGATTACAATGTAGAAGTGTATCCCCAGGAACAGTATTTTTTACAGTATTGGCCATTTTGAAATGGCCACAGGACTCCTCTTACATGTGACATCAAGGGTAGCGCTTGTTCAAGAGCACTCGCGCCCATGCTTGATGGTGCTTGCTTTGCGCTATACAAGTGGTGCGCTGAACGGGAAGAGCAGGGGACAAATTAAAGAAACGGACCATCTAGAATCAAGGCAAAGTGACAGCAGTTATATTTTAGAGCTATATGTTAGTGTTCTCCGTTCAAAAGGTCTGTTGCGCCACTTTGCACGCAATGCACATGTACAAATCGCCGTGCACGAGCATGACTTGTGCATGACACGCAGCCCCCAGTCGCATCAAAAATCTCAGGGAAATGATTACGTCATGCGCTGGAGGAGTCTGCAGCCATTTCAGAACTGCCAACACTAGAAAAAATATTCGATTTTGCGCCATGAATAAAAAAAAAAATCCCTGGGGATACTGTTCTATGGTGTGATCACTGGACAAGGATTACAATAATGTAAATCCCTTTAGTGTAGACTGTCCCTTTAATAAGTTAATATTAGAGTTTTGCAAAAATTTGTAATTCTGCATTTGTTCTAGAAACGAGTGCCGAATACAGCCACGGACTGTGGCATTCAGCTATTTTCGGTGTCAAATTTATTAGTGTAAAAGTGCAACACAAAAAATATCTGGATTTTTTCTAAAGGCTTGCAAGCAATCCCTATATGTTTAAAAATGTGTTTAATCAATTTGCAGGGATTAAAGGGACAGTGTATCCCTTTAAATGTGTTTCCAATGGTCCATTTTACCTGTAGTGTTACGTATTGCTGCTTCTTCAACGAAGGGTGCACAAAGAATGAATACAATTTAACAAGAGAAATAAATTAGAAAGTTGTTTCAAATTGTAATCTCTATCTTAATCATGAAAAAAAAATGTAGGTTTTGTGTCCTTTTTAAATCTACAAAGGAATTGTATTTTTCTTATAGAAAAGTGCACAAGAATAACACCCGTTGTAAAAAAAAAAACTATGCAGAAAAGTTGAAGACTAAAAGGTCCGGATATATTGAATAAAATTGATAATGGATTAGTCTCCAAGAAGGAGTTAAACTGTCTAAAATAGCAAGAAATTAACAAAATAATAATAATCAGGATATAAATAAATCTGTTTCAATGTCTTAAATTCAAACGATTTGGTCAAAGTGGATATCATCTGAATAAATATCTTTATATCTTTAACTGGGTATGAGGGCTCCAGAAATAAATTTAATATTAAGAAGGATTTATGTTAATGTATTAGAGATTTTTATGAATATTCATGTGCTTAAAAAAAGTTCCTGGAGTGTGTATTTCTGTGCACCAATCAAGCTGTGAGAATTGACCTCATAATTCAGTGAGCAAGTGATTCTGCGGAATCAATAGCGCACACTTGTTTGTATGTTTTTTGGTAATCAAAACACCATTAACTTTTCACATATAAAAATACTTAACTTGTTTAACTGATGCACTTTGAGTTCAGGGGTATTTAAAGGGACAGTCTACTTGAAAATTGTTATTGTTTAAAAAGTAGATATGTGCGATTCGTTTCGGATCGATTCGGAAATTCGGAAAATTCAGCAAATTCGGCGATTCGGATCGAACCGAATTTCCGAATTAAAATACTGCCGAATATACAGAATAAATCCGAATTACTTCGGATTTATTCGGTAAATTCGGATGGCCATGGATTACACTAGTATTGTACAGTATAAATCTAATCCCACCTAACACTTACCGAAATTCCGAACCAAATCGAACCGAATCCAGCCGAATTTAGTACATAATACTAGTCTAATCCCACCTAACACTTACCGAAATTCCGAATTTCCAAAACGAAACAAATCGAACCGAATCCAGCCGAATTTATTAGAATCCGAATTAATCCGAAAAAAATCCAAACCGAATTTATTTGAATCCAAATTAATCCGAAACAAATCCGAACCGAATTGATTCAAATTTTTCCGAATTCGAATCGCTCCGAACCGAAATTCGAAAAAATCTGAATCGAACCGAACCAAATTTTTTCGCCATGCACATGTCTATTAAAAAGATAGATAATCCCTTTATTACCCATTCCCCAGTTTTGTATAACCAACACTGTTATATTAATACACTTTTTACCTCTGTGATTACCTTGTGTCTAAGCCTCTGCAGACTGCCCTCTTATCTTAGTGCTTTTTACAGTATTGCATTTTAGCCAATTCTAACTGGTCCTTGTATAACCATTATCATTCTCCATGGGAGTGAGCACAATGTTATCTATATAGCAAGCATATAACAATGTTGGTTATGCAAAACTGAAGAGTAGGCAGTAAAGGCGCAATCTATCTTTTAATTAATACAAAAAAAATAAGTAGACGGTCCCTTAAACTTGTTTAATCTGAGCACTTTAATATTATCTCCCTGTATATTAATATTAATTTAATATTATCTCCCTGTATATTAATATTAATTTAATATTATCTCCCTGTATTGCCCCGACAGTGCAAATCACCAGTGAGCTTCCTGGAAGTTCCCCCCTCCGTACATAATGTCTGGAGATGCCATTAAGTTCAACATCCCTTTAATGGGTCATGGCTTATTGTCAGGATGTTGTTGCATTTCACACCCATACATTGTGTTCTTAAAGGGATACAAAAATAATTGTCCTTTGTTGCATCCAAGCGAGTAGAGTGTAGGGCATATTACGCAATTTTTTTTGTAAAATGGTTGTGGGGTGTGTCAGCTTATTAGCCAGTTAGTAAACAGTCCTAAAAACGGACAGTGTACTATAAATATCACCTTAAATGCTTTCTCAAAGTTCCATTTTACCTGCTGGGACATATTAAATTGTTTACAAATAATGAATTTACCTTTATTTTGTCAATTGAAATAGCTGATTTAGGCTGTTAAAACTACCTATACTGAAAATGTCAATACTGCAGTAATTGGTATAGAAAAGCTATGTAATCAAGAAGCATAACTAAATCTATATCACAGTGAGTGAGTGGTGGGAGATTGGTACTAAAATGTACATTTTAAAAACCCAGTTTAGGGCTTTTCGTATACAGAGAGAGAAGTTAAGGAGGCCTTTTTGTATATAAACATTGATATATTAAGGGGTCTTCTCTCCCTACATGCTAAGCCCATGTAAATAGGTAGTGGTTTAAAAGTGAAAACAAAAAACTATTTTGTATATTTTGTTTTCAAAAATAAACCTAAATGAACAGTTTCTCATTCATTTTATACCTTAAAGCTGAAATAACAAGTAATTGAAAACGTATTAAGAGTATCCAAATGTATGGTCTATTTAAAGTGGTGCTTTAACTATGTGTTTAACGCCTTAGTAGGATTTAAACACATAGATTTGCAATTTTGCTAGTGATAAAATTATATGCTCTAATGAATTAGAGCATGTAATTGTATCATTATAATGATGTTTTAACTCCTGGTTGTACTTCCTGTCAGCTTTTAAAATCAAAGTAAGCATTATGTTTTACAGTTTTCTTTAAGGAAGATTTAATGGGACTTTAGACACCTCTTGTTTTTGTATAAAATGGTGGTTTGTCCCACGCTCCCTTGAAAGGCCAAAAAGCAAATTCTATAACTAGCAAATGCTGCAAATCAAATTTGCAGCATTTTCCAGTTTTGGTTTCTCTAGGGAGCGTGGGACAAAGCATGATTTTTATACAAAAGTCTGAGATGTCTAATTTCTTTTTAAATCTGTATATCCAGCTGTGAATAAAGTCAGAGGCCAATAAAAATTCTTAAAAAAAAAATATTGCACAAAAAAGTTATATGGGCTCAAAGATATGAGGTTTCGGGTATTAAAAAAAGGCAGGCAAAGGGCTTTAACAATGAGATATATACAAATACATGTCTAAAGATGTATATGTATGTATGTATATACTGTATATATATATGTATATCTATATACAGTATATATATGTGTGTGTACATATGTATGTATGTATTTTTATGTGTATATAAGTATTTACAGATATATATACACATATAAACATATAAATACATATGTATACACACATAGACATTTATATATAAGTGCATTGGAGCCCTTTGCAGTTAAGTAGCTGAAAACCTGTAAAAGCATATTTACGCAATATTCATATTTAATAAATGGAATATGTTCTAACTATTTATAAATAGATATTCCTATATATATCTGTATATATCAATACTTATATTTAATCATATATATATATATTTGTGGGGGAAAAACATCATATATGTGCAGAAATAATTATTTAGGAAGAAATAGAACATATTCTTCTATATGAAGAACATTGGAATGTGAAATATTCATATTTTCATGTCAAATTAGCACACTTGAGATTGTGTGATCGGGTTTGTGCATGAGTGTGGTGTTAGGGGGGTTTTTTTTTACACTTTTTTTTTCTCCCTTGACTTCTACGGGGGAATACGTTATGACACGCGCGATACTTAGGCTGACCATATTGCCGCTTTAAAAAGGTACACATATGAAAAATACACATGTCAGGGTTCTTATACAAAACATTTCTTTAAACAGCGCTGACATATGTATTTTTCATATGTGTCCTTTTTTAAAGCGGCAATATGGTCACCCTAGCAATATGGTCTCCCTAGCGATGTTCAGCTTTTTACGTGCATTGGGTTACAATACGAGCAAAAACATTTTACTTTCAGCTTATCCAGACGCAAGCAAAACGATTACTTCTAGCCGAGTTTAGTTTTAAACGGTATGCATACTGGATATTTGTGGAACTTTTACATTTGTTTAATAAAATTCTTGCTTTGCTACAGGTGAAAAAGTTCACCTGTAGCCTTTTACTTACCTCTAGCGAGCTGGAGAGCTGCGCTAATTCTGGCCCTTATCATAGAGCCCCAGGGCACTCTAATAGCAGGCTTAGCAAGGCAGATCCCAGGGTATGTGCTAAAGGACCTTCCCTTTCAACACAGACTCTGGGATCCGCCACCCAAAAAAAACCTTTTATCACAGCCTGGGGCGCTGTGCAGAAGTGTTGGGATTAGCGCGGCACTCCAGCGTGCTAGAGGCAAGTAATAAACCCCTAAAGGTAATTTAAAAGAAAATATATGAATACTGATTAATTTAATCAGTATTTCTTTATTTTCTTTCAATTTAATCGGTGCGGTGCATTCTTTTGGATATTTGTTTCATGAAAACAAAATAAATATCCTGCTTTCATAATGAATTCACATTCATAACAAAACAAATGAACAAGCCTACATTTCATTATCAATAATAAAGGCTACATTTTATTCTTTTTCTTCCTCAGACACATCTTTTTTTTACTGCAAAAGCAGAGAAAATAAATAATAAATGTATAACTAATGAACAGGGCTCCCAATTCCCCCTGTATTTGTTTGTTAAATTTTGTCTGGTGTCTCATATTGTACTGTCCTTTTACCTTTGTTACCCATGGACAGCGCTGCAGAATCTGTTGGTGCTTTAAAAATAAAGAATAATAATAATAATAACTTTTTTTTAGTTTCCTTCATTAAAGGGACATTGCACACAAACATTTTCTATCATTTTTGTATTAAATATGTTTAAAGGGACAATGAACTCAGGCAAACAGCTAATAAGGTTTCCAAGCTGTTGCAGAAACATTCTTTAAAGTTGAACTATCTCTTTCCCCCAAAACTCACTTGTTTACATAGCTTTTTTTTTATAGAGAATACTGCAGTAGGTGTATTTTTCCATATACAGGTAAGTGGTGGTTTCAGAAGGCAAAAGCAGCTATTTTAAAAGACCAAAAAAAGGTAAAAGCTATTTGTAAACATTTTAATATACCTAAGTCATTGGAATCACATTAAGTAGAAATTAATATTACAGTACAGTGTCCCTTTGCGTCAGACATCTTCAAACTTGGCTCTCCAGAGGTTTTGGAACTACATTTCCCATGATGCTCATCCAGCTGATATGCTTTACATCCTAAATGTTTAATAACATATTTTAAAATGAGCTAATTTTAAATATCACATAAAACCATAAAAATAACTGTTTTTAACTATCCAAAGTACAAGCACCTCTCTGCAATTATTATTCAACCCCTCCTCCAGCCTCACTCCGTGAGCTTGTGTTCTCCATTCCATTGAAATTGTATATCTGCTTTCTGATTGGCTAGAAAACAACTTAATTAAACTGAAGTAGACTGGAGCTATGTTGTGTGCTGCAAAAGTTCAACTCATTTTCAGTTTTTTTTGTAACATTTAAAACATCCAAATGTGTAAGTTTTATAGCCATTCAACACATTAGCGTTTTACACAATTGTGGAACCTGGCATGAAAAATATTTTATGCATCACATTTTAGTTTTGAAATATGTAAGAATGTCAAATTATTGAATTGGATTTCACAGAATTTTGTACCTGACAATGAATGAAATATTTCAGAACTTTAACTGTAAACACAGGGAACTACACAAAACTGTCATTTAAAATATTGTTCACTAAGTATTAATAAAAATGCATAGATAGCCACATAGGATGTTAATGAGCATTGAGCAACTGCAGATTGAAATATGAGCCCATATGTGATATATATGTACATTCAGTTGTCAGTGTTTCTTGGAATAATATACAAATAATATATATAAACACTTTCATCTGTAAATAGATTGTATCCATATTTCCTTCAGCATACAAAAATCCTCATTTATATTTTTATGATAGACATGTATTTCCCTTGAGTGCTCTCCATTTATTTCTCTCTGAAGTGAGAGGGTAATATCTCAAACCTTGCTTGTTTGCATGTGTCCATTAAAGTCCGAATTCCTTGTAGCTAACATGGTTTCTTGAACACGGCTGCTCTTCTCTTGCCTATTCTCTGTCAAATCGGCATCTTTAATGCCATTACTCTTGCGAAGGCACAAAACTTTCTGGAAACTCTGCTTGAAATTGTCAGAGAGGAACCCATACAGGATAGGGTTGGCACAACTGTTGGCATAAGAAAGGATAACCACAAAGAAATAAAAACCAGCAAATGCTGGTTCTTCAGGCAATATGAAGGCTAAGTTTACAATGTTAGTAATATAAAATGGCAGCCAACAAAACACAAACACAGCCACTATAATCACAACCATTCTTGTAACCTTTCTTTCTGATCGTCTTCGTCTGGTGGAGCCAACTCGAAGACCAGATGACTTCACTTTGATGACAATTAAAAGGTAGCAGAGGACAATCACAAGAAGAGGTCCAAAGAAACCCAATACGGAAGTGTAGATAATGAATGCTGCAGACCAAATATTTATTGGGTCTGGCCAATTGATGTTGCAGGTATGTAGATCTTTCTGAACATCTGAAAAAATAATAACTGGAAGTACAACCAGAAATGAAACAGTCCAAACGGTGGCACTGATAAGTTTTGCAACCCTTGGTCTCCTCCACTTGGTTGACTTGATTGGGTGAACCACAGCCAAATAACGATCAATACTCATTACGGTGAGACAGAAAATGCTGGTGAATTGGTTGATACCATCCACTGTCATCACCAGTCTGCAGAGAAAACTACCAAATGGCCAATAAGATATAGCATTTTGGGTGGCAATGAAAGGCAAACCCAGCATAAAAAGAACATCAGCAACAGCCAAATTCAGAATATAAATGTTGGTCACCGTCTTCATCTTTGCATAACGAAGTACTACGTAGATTACCAAGGTGTTACCACTGAGTCCAATGGCGCATACCAGCAGGTAGATAAAAGTAATCAGGACGCTGCTCATTCCCGATATAGAAGTCTCGACCATGGTCTCATTTCCTGTAAAGTTTTTAAACAACGTGAGGTTGAGAAATCTAGCCTCCAATTCCAATAATGTAGCGAGTGGGAAGGAGATAGTATCCATTTTGAAACTGTAAGAAAAGCTTCTTTAAGACAGCAAGAACATCGTATTCAGGAACATATCTGGCACTGAAAGAGATAAGAAAAAAATGAAATACAAAATAGTTATTTGTTGTAATTTTTGCTGGCAAACTAAAAATTTTCAGTAAAAAAAAAATATATATATATATCTTTGAAATACATGTTTAAAAGAATTAAGCTTAATAGATTATTTATTAAAATGCTTAAAGGAATTGTAAAGGGAAAACTAAACTTTTAAGGTCCAAATAGAGCATTAAATTAAAAAAGTAAAACTTTCCAGTTTGCTTTTATGACCAAATTTGCTTTGTTCTCTTTATATCCTTTATTGAAGAGTAAAGGTACATAGGCTCATAAGAACTGAGAAGTGTGCCCGTAGGTTGGAAAGGTACTAGACATGTGTACGGGTGAAATTTTCAGTTCAACCAAATCTTTCAGTCTGAATATTCAAAATGCTTTGTATTTTGAATATTCAGCACCCGTGTTGTTCGGTATTTGTCTTGATTTAAACAAAACTAATACCGACCACAAGTGAAACATTTTTATTCATTTTCGTTAAATGAATGTACTTGTTCCACTGCTACAGGTGAAAAAGTTCACAGGTAGCGATTAAAATACGTAGCTAAGTGCGCTGGAGATCTGCACTATAATTTCCTCTTCCTTTAGCGCAGGCCTCTGGAACCACCATGCTACACCTCCTGTTAGTGCACCTGGGTCTTTATGATGAACAGGCGTGGATTAGCGCAGCTCTCCAAGCACTAAGGTATGTATTTTCAACTATTTAAAGGGAACTAAGGAATACTGAATTTGGCATTATTGCTTTGTTTTCTTTGAGTTTCGTGCTGCATTCTTTCGGATATTCGTCTTGTTAAAACGAGATGAATATTCATGTTTCGTTAATGAATGTGCATTCATAACAAAAATAATTCACATCTAGTCTTTACTACTGAATGCGCTATCTGAATCATGAAAGCTGAAAATGTGAAGTTTAATGAATAAGTGCCCGGTATCTAAAAATACTCAGGGGCACTTTCATTCATTAAACTTGAACATTAAAGCTGATTTTTAAAAATACTTACCTTTGTTTTATGGAAAGCAGAGCGGCGATCCTCTTCCCGCAGCTCCTGCTGTAGTTAGTAGATTGATGACAAACACAGCTTCCTCCAATCGTTGTGTGCCCCCTTTGGCATCCAGCTTGTGAGACATGCAACGATTGGAGGAAGCCGGATTCGTCATCGTTCTGATAACTACAGCAGGAGCTGCAGGTTGAGTATCACCGGTCTGTTTTCCATAAAACAAAGGTAACTATTTTTAAAAATCAGCTTCATTGTAAACTTTAAAGGGACAGTCTAGTCCAAAATAAACTTTCATGGTTCAGATAGAGAATGTAATTTTAAACAATTTTCCAATTTACTTCTATCACCTATTTTGCTTTGTTCTCTTGGTATTCTTAGTTGAAAACTAAACATAGGAGGTTCATATGCTAATTTCTAAGCCCTTGAAGGCCGCCTCTTCTCTCAGGGTATTTTGACAGTTTTTCACCACTAGAGGGTGTTAGTTCATGAGTGTCATATAGATAACACTGTGCTCACGCACGTGGAGTTCCAGGGAGCCAGTTCTGATTGGCTAAAATGGATGTCTGTCAAAAGAACTGAAATAAGGGGGCAGTTTGCAGAGGCCTAGATACAAGGTAATCACAGTGTATATTATTTAAATATATAAAGTATATTAATATAACAGTGTTGGTTATGCAAAACTAGGGATTGGGTAATAAGGGATTATCTATCTTTTTAAACAATACAAATTCTGGTGTAGACTGTCCCTTTAATGAATGAAAGTGCCCTTGTTTTTAAGTATTTTTAGATACCGGGCACTTATTTATTAAACTTTACATTCACTTTAATTTTGACTTTACTGTCCCTTTAATATAGAAATGTTCAAATTAAACAGTGCATAATAATAGCATAGATCAAACTTGCCTATTCTTTCTTTAATTTCTAGATTTATTTTATAGTAAACAAATCTGCCACAAATTTCTCAATTCTACATCATTTTTCATATAAAATTTGCCTAGCTGTTATCTTTGCAAATTCTGCCCGCTATCTTAAAGGGACACTGAACCCAAATGTTTTCTTTCATGATTCAGATAGAGCATGCAATGTTAAGCAACGTTCTAATTTACTCCTATTATCAATTTTTCTTCGTTCTCTTGCTATCTTTATTTTAAAAGCAGGAATGTAAATCTTAGCAGCCAGCCCATTTTAGGTTCAGCACCATGGATAGCGCTTGCTTATTGGAGGCTTACATTTACCCACCAATAAGCAAGCATAACCCAGGTTCTCAACCAACAATGGGCCGGCTCCTATGCATCACATTCCTGCTTTTTAAATAAAGATAGCAAGAGAACGAAGAAACATTGATAATAGGAGTAAATTAGAAAGTTGCCTAAATTGCATGCTCTATCTGAATCATGAAAGAAAAAATGTGGGTTTAGCGTCCCTTTAAGCCAGTATATTTTATGTTCCCTCTATGTCTTCTAATCTTTTGACTTTTCTCAAAAATGTCATTTATTCCACCCCTTTCTGTTCTCGTCTTTCTCACAAATTAAAGGGACATTACACAAAAAAACAGCAATATCAAGTATTATACTGTTATCCTTCCCTTGCTATTGTAGTATATGCTGCTCGTGCATACAAAATATCTGTATATTTGGGGGGGGGGGGAAAGCCTAATACATCAAGTAAATGCAATGCAATTTTAAACGTTTTAAATTACTTCTATTATCATTTTTTTTTTCTCATTTGGTATCTTTTATTGAAAATCAGGGAGGTAAGCTCAGGAGTGTGCATGTGCCGGGAGCAGTATATGGCAGCAGTTTTACAACAATGTTATACATTATTAAGAGAATTAGATGCCAACACTATTTCCCGTCAGGTAGTACTCCAGACCCTTACCTAGGCATCTCTTCAACAAAGAATGCCATGGGAATGAAGTTAACTTGATCATAGAAGTAAATTGGTAACTTTTTTTAAAATTGATATGCTCTGTCTAACATCACAAAAGAACATTTGCAGGTTTTATTTTCCTTTAGCTCTCTTGATATCCTAGGGAGGCTTAGAAGCGTGCACGTGTCTGCTACTAACACAGCTGCGCTCAATACATATGCACACTCTTGTGTAGGTATGATATTTAACAAAGAATACTATGAGAATGAAGCAAATTTTGCAATTGAAGTAAATTGAAACATTTTTTTAAACTACATTCTCTATTTGAATCATTAAAGGTTAATTTTAACTTTGTTCTCCCTTTAAAAGACAAGTTTCAAAGGTTTTGTTTTCCTTTTAAAGGAATGGTGTACTCTCCTTCGATGTGTTGTAAATTATCCATTTCACCTACTGGAGTTTATTACATTTTTTTAAAATATATCCTTTACCTTTAGTTTATCATTTGAAATAGATGATTTTTCCTATTGTATCCCCAACTATACTGAAAATGTCTGAACTTTAGTTCTGGTTACAAAAAAAAATGCAAGAAGGTTTACATAAAATAATGCTCCCAGTGGGGGGGGGGGGGGGGGTTACAGAGGGGTACTAAAATGTTCATATTTCTTTGTTCTTTCTGCCGTAGCATGATAAAGTGACCCCTTAATTGCAACATTTGCTAGCAAATATGCTGTCACTGTAGAAACATTCATTATAAGAATTATTCTGTTTGGAAGTGGGCGTATTTCAGAAAAAAGTGTGTTTTGAATGATAAATATATTGGGTCTTTCTTTAAATGATTGTCACCAAAGGTCTATGCAGAAAAAAACAAGATTTAATAAGACATTTTATATCTGTGATAAAATGTCATAAACCATAAACAACTTATGCTTATAATTGAATTTTATAAATACTGCGAAGTGCTTTGTTTCCATTTTCCATTTCATAATTTAAGAGGACATTTACGTATTTTTCTTTGTACTACATTAAAAAAAAAACACCCCTCTTATCTGGCAAAAACAAATTTTTGTCTCCATGCCTGGAGGGTGTGTCGCTGTTAAATATATAGCTGTGGGAGCTGTCCAAATCATTCAGCAAACAGTGAATTCCTAAGTACACAACAGTAATTCCCTTTTGATTAACTTTAAATAGCTTTAACAATCATTTTCATGTTCAGAAAAAGAAATCTATTTTATTTAATGCAACTGATTCAGGGTTGTCCAACTTTTTTAATGATGGGCCGCAATGCAACTTTTTTCAAATGGCTGCCTGGGTGGGCAGGAAATACTTACAAATACCGCTAAGTAAATGATACATTATTCTTCTGTTATTTTACTGCCAAAAACAGGATCATTTTAAACTTGTATATATCTCCACCTGTTCACATTTGCTGTTTGAAAAGGAACATAGTCATTTATGGCCCGATGATTTAAACCTCGCTTTTTCAGACGTGGGCTGCCCTGGTGAAATTATCATAAAATAGGGGCAGTCGTTGTGAGTGGCAAGATGTCTCCTATTAAAAGTAATAGAGCTCGCTGGATAGGGAAACTTCGCACAGAGGAGCGAAGTTAGCAAGGAGGACACTTTAAAAATGAAATCCTGCAGCCAATATAAATCGCATTACGCTGCTTTCTGCGTATACCACCTTACAATCACCTATATTATCATATGCATGTGTTTGTCTATTGGGGTTATTAGTATTTTGAGTGTTTTGAGAAAAGCCCGCCACCTTTTAGTTGGTGAGAAAAAAACTATGAGATCTGTAGTGCGGAAATCTTACGCTGGGATGAAAGAGACAATATCATATACGCCCATGGAACATCCATGTTCAGCCCATTTTACAAAAAAAACAACAATTATTTTTTGTATTTTGTACTTTTAAGTATTAATTTCTTGATTTTTTTTCACATCCAGTGTACTTAAATACAAATTTTATAGTGCACTGTTCATACAAAAATGCAGTATACGCTCCTATGTGAGACACTCTGTTTTCAGGGTAAAAAGTGACTTTAGATAATTCCACCAGGGAAATAGAAGTACTGGGGCAAGATTACATATGCGGCGGCGCCCGCAAAACCCAGCATCGCCAGTTTTTAATAAAAGTTAAATGTATTAACCCCTAATCTGCCATCCCCCACATTGCAAACTGCCTAATAAAGTGATTGACCCAAAAACCACCATCCCCCCACAACGCAATAAACATAATTAACCTATTAACCCCTAAACCGCCATCCCCCCACATCGCAAACTGCCTAATAAAGTGATTAACCCCTAAACTGCCATCCCCCACAACGCAATAAACCTAATTAACCTATTAACCCCTAAACCTCCAACCCCCCACAACGCAATAAACTAATTTAATCACTAAGCCCCCTAACCTAACACCCCCTAAATTAACCCCAATTACATAAAATAATAAAATACTAAGTTAAAATTAAAATAAAAAATCCTATCAGTACTTAAAAAAGCAAAACTAAGATTAAATTAAAATAAATAAATATAAAATTTACAAAAAATACGCACATTTCTGGACATCAACAGTTTTACCGACTTATGGCAGTTCATTAATTGCCAGCGCCGTAAATATGATTCATCGATGTGTGAGGTGAATTTACGTGCAACGCGGGTTACAGCAGTTGCGCTGAAGCCTGTGCCGCATATATGTAATCTTGCCCCTTGTGAGCATGTTATAATAATCTCGCCAGCCCAGAGACTTTTAGCTCATTGGCAGTGACTAATCAAAGTATTAATTAAGGGGACAGTCTACACCAGAATTTTTATTGTTTAAAAAGATAGATAACACTTTTATTACCCATTCCACAGTTTTGCTTAAGCCTCACGCTTATATTAATACACTTTTTACCTCTATGATTACCTTGTATCTAAGCCTCTGCAGATTGACCCCTTATTTCAGGTCTTTTGCCAGACTTGCATTTTAGCCAATCAGTGCAGACTCCTAGGTAACTCCACTTGCATGAGCATAATTTTATCTATATGTCACACATGAACGAATGCCCTCTAGTTGTCAAAAATGTCAAAATGCATTTAGATAAGAGGCAGCCTTTAAGGGCCAAGACATTAGCATAGGAGCCTACCTAGGTTTAGCTTTAAACTAAAAATATCAAGACAATACAACGCAAAATTGATGATAACAGCAAATTTGGAAAGTTGTATAAAATGACATGCCCTATCTGAATCATGAAAGTTTGTTTTTGACTAGGCTGTCCCTTTAAACTCCTCCCTTGTCCAGTACTAAACAATATTTTGTTTGGAGTAGGTATAAACCAGATGAGATTAACTAAAGGGCTTCATAGTTCCCACCGGGTCTTAGGTTGGACAATAGTGAATGAATGAATGTCATTCTGGAGGATACTATTTAAAGGGGTATAGAACCCAACATTTTTCTTTCATGATTCAGATAGAACATACAATTTTAAACAACTTTCCAATCTACTTCTATGATCATTTTTTTTTAGTTTTCTTGTTATCCTTTGTTGAAAGGCAATGATGTAAGCTCAGGAGTGTGCATGTGTCTGCAACACTATAATGGTATAGATTAGCAAGAGCAGCACTATTTCCTGACATGTAGTGCTTCAGGAATGTGCACAATACATTTCTAGGTATCTCTTCAACAAAGAATAACATGAGAGCAAAGCAAATATGATAATAAAAGTAAATTGGAAACTTTTTTAAAGTATATTCTCTATCTGAGTAATGAAAGAAACATTTGTGTTTCATGTCCCTTTAATTATGTTTTTGTGTGCATCATGTCAGGAAGACTTGCAAATGGACCCCTATCTACTGGTGAGTTGTTAAATGGATATTTAAATTGAAATGGAAGTTTCCTGATTCACATAGAATGTACAAAATAAATGTGATGATTTAGAGAATGTAAATAAATACATTAAAGAAGTAAAGGAATCTAAAACCTAATATTTGTTGAGTTATATATCATAATTAGTTACTTACATTGTGAATACAGTAACATATGAATGTTTGTTTTAGCAGACATGTATTGTTTTTTATATTGATTGATTACTGTTATATGTGCTGTTCAGTCAAATATATTTCTGTTGTCTTGCTGTAGAATAATATATCAGCTAAGTCTTAACATTAACACATTAATATCTTGTTTGCTGCACATGTTTTTCAATAACTAAATTCTACCCCAAACTTTGCCTAATTTGAAGGAACCAATCAGGGCTTTTTTCTACAGAAGACAAGGCTAACGGCAATCATTAGGTTAGTATAAACTGTTTTGTTTTGCATTTACTTATTATGAAAAAGATTATGTTAAAACTGTTTATTTGGATTTTGGAACTCACAGGAAGTGCACAACTGATACATGTGTTAAAAGCTTATTGGCTAATAAGAAAGACTCCTAAAGCTCTATTGGTAGATCATGACAATCCCCAAAAACATAACAACAAAATATGTTTATTTCTAGCACAGGAACATCTAATATGAAAATTGTTATTGTTTAAAAAGATAGATAATTATTTTATTACCCATTCCCCAGTTCTGCATAACCAACACTAATATATTAATATACTGTTATTGTCTGTAACTACCTATATCTAAACCACTGCAGACTGCCCCTTATCTCAGTGCTTTTTACAATCTCGCATTTTAGCCAACTAGCATTGGCTCTATTATAACCATTATCATTCTCCAAGGGAGTGAGCATAATGTTAACTATATGGCACACATGAACTAGCACTATCTGACTGTTGTGCAAGATTTTCAAAGCTAATAAAAAGCACTCAGATAAGGGGGGGGCTGCAGAGACTTAGAAACAGGCAAACTTATAGGTTATAAAGTATATAACTATAACAATATTGATTATTTAAAGCGGAGGAATGGTTAGTAAAGGGGATATCTATCTTTCTAAACAAAACAAAAAATCAAATAGACTATCACTTTAAAGGTGTATATTTGATATCAGAATTTGGATACATTAAGTGTTATATGAAGTTATTTGAATTGTATCATTTGTTTACAAAATTGTTAGAAAACTTAGTATTTAGTGAATGAATTTGGTAAATATTTGAAGTTTGACAAATAGACATTAGTCAGCTAATACTGTATTTTGGAAGATGTAAAGGGACATTAATGTGTTTCCAATTACTTTTTTTTACCAGCTGCAGAGTATAAAATGTATGAGATTTGCTTTTTTAAGGTTTATTTGTGTATAAGAATTGGCTGATTTTGTGTTTTGAGGCCACAACCTAATAAAATGAGTTTTGCTTGTAGATATAACCAGATATCATTACTTTATCACATTGTGTACATATACCTGGTTCTTATTCTTATATCTGTCTGTAAACTAATCAGCAATACTTGGAGAGAGCAATTAAAAATTAACATTCCTTTACCTTATCTCTTTTATACCCCACCGGGAGTGTAATGTCTTCTGCTGGCTGTGTTTACACAGCTTGGCCTTAAGGCCAAAAACTTTCAGGATAGGTGTGAATACCACAGGCTAAATCAACTATTTCAAATGCCAATATAAGGGTAATGGAAATACACTCCAGCAGGTAAAGTGGATCATTGGGAACAAATTAAAGGGAAGAACATTTTTGAGTAAACTGTCCCTTTAAAGGGACATTAAACACCTCAATATATTAATATAAAGTGCTTAATTACATCCAGTAAAACGTTGCAATATAATTTCATTATTTATTTTGTTCTCCTTTCCTTTAATTTGATACTGAATATTGTGGGTTTTCCAATTCATGTTAAACATGGAAATGCAGACACAGATATAACATCCCACAGTCATTGCCTTCACACTGTAATTAGCCATTTATAACCATTCTTAATTGGCCTCAGCAGAAAAGAGGACCTAAGTTACAATATGGCAGCACCTCTGCTTTATGGACATTAAAGGGACATTCCAGTCAAAAGTTAAACGCACATAGATGAATGACATCTTTGTATAGAAACATATTTGCAATATAAATGTATTGGCAAAATGTTACTAGTAAAAGTTATCACTGTTTTAGTGCTAACATATTTCTTTGCACGTGCATGTGAAGCATAACTAGATATTCTCAGTGCACCAGCATTTTAAATACTGCAGCTGCTAGAAGCATCAGTGGGGCTTGTATCATGTCAGTAATTAACAAATTGAGTCACTAAAAGATGTAACAAGCACCTTAGGCTTTCTGAGCAAGTGCTGTGTTTAAAATGCTAATATTTCAATACTTAAACAACAAATATAATTTATAAAAACACAAATTATTCTCAGGCTAATTTTTGCTCTAAATACATCATTCAATCAATGGGTTCGTGTTCAATGTCCCTTTAATTGATAAATGCACTTTCAGCTTTTAATATAAATGAATTAGTTTACATTTTTATAACAGATCATAATTATATCTAAACTATTTCTATAGAGTCATTGTAAAACACTCCGTTCCCTCTCAATGATTCAGACGTCCTTCACTAATCTGTTTGTGCAATGTCAGTTTCCAAAATTTGTTCCAAAATTGTGTTTCTTGTTGAAGTTGAGGTCTTATTAGAAATATACACAGTGGTAAAATGATTCCTTACTATTTGCTTCACATCGCCAATAAAAGGGTGCTAATATCTACTAAGCCCAGGTTCCTGGCATGCTCTGTGACTTTAGTATCTGTGCCCATTCATAATATATAAAGATATGGTCAGTGTTAATTAGTTATGAAGCACTTACATATTCTGCAGCATTAAAGTCAAAAGTACATTGCTTAATAAAAAGGAAAAAAAAGACAAAATAAAGGAGTAGAGGTCACTGCCAATGAAATATCACCTCGACTAGCAGAGCTCTTAAAGGACCAGTAAATACAAATGCATGATAAAAAGACAAGGCAATAGCATTTAGTCTGAACTTCAAATGAGTAGTACATTTTTTTTTCTGACAAATTTCAAAGTTATGTCTATTTCCTCTGCCCCTGTGTCATGTGACAGCCATCAGCCAATCACAAATGCATATACGTTTATTCTGTGAATTCTTGCACATGCTTAGTAGGAGCTGGTGACTTAAAAAGTCTAAATATAAAAAGACTATGCACATTTTGTTAATGGAAGTAAATTGGAAAGTTGTTTAAAACTGCTGCTCTATCTCAATCATGAAGGTTTAAGTTTGACTTGGGTGTCCCTTTAACTGTCTTGCATTTTGCTGGTTTATACTGTTTTAGGAGCACTGTCCAATCAGATGCATATCTACAGGGGTCTCAGAGGTCCCAAATGAGACCAGACCAACATCCCTTGGAGGCACATCTGGGCCCTGGAGTCAGTAATGGCTTCCCTCCACTTGAATCATGTCTGGCTCCTCTGTATGTCTGTCCCTTGCAAAACAGGCTGACAGTTTAATGAACATGTATGGATTTGTCTTCACAACATGGTGGCAGGATTTCCAAGATGGCCACCCCAGAGTTTCTGTACAGAAAAACTTGCCACCATATTTGTACAGGAAGTCTTTGCATATCCTCTGGAACTGACTACTCAAGCGGGAAGGATGAGTCATATTCATAGAAAGCAGCTTCTATTTTATCTATCCAGCCTTGCCTATGCAAAGCTTTGTCATGCCTCATGCCTATGGTAAGCTCCAAACATGCCAATGGCTTGCCTAATATTTCACTCTTGTGACATCAAAACTTTGTGCAGTTTTTTTGATGTGTATGTCCAATTTAAAAAATAATAATCCAAGTTTCCCTTCTCCCTGTATCATGTGACAGCCTTCAACCAATCACCAAATGCATATACGTATATGTTGTGCACTCTTGCACATGCTCAGTAGCTGCTGGAGCTTCAGAAAGTCTGCATATAAAAATAATATGATAATGGAAGTGTATTGGAAAGTGTTTTTGAAATTGCATGACCTATATGAATCATGAAACTTTAATTTTGACTTTGTTAGCTCTATAACAATTTGGCTGCGGCGGCCGCATTGAAATAAAGTACTATTTGTACCCACGGTATGTTGATGTTCTCTCTCACTCGTTCAAGTTCCAAATTAATCTATCATAGAGGACCGTTAGGATTGTTAGCACTAAAGTTCTAATCTGACCACAGATTTTCTAAGATCGCCCTTTGCAAATAATTTAATCTGACAAACTGGGTATTCATAGAGTTATTATTTTTTTGGTACCATGATTTGGGTTTATTTGATATTCTTGAAGATTAGGATTAATTTACTATAAAATGTACTTATGTATTGTACTCCGCTTTTTTATATGCGAACAGATTTGCATTATTGTTATACACTTATATGTATAGGTGTATTTGAAAGTTGTACGGTATTGCTGACTTTGTTTATGTTTGTCAGAATTTAGAAATAGTTGAAACCGTTACACAGTAAGTATTTGGGAAAGAATAGCTATAAACACCTAAAAGGAATAAACCAATAAAAGACTTTAAATATTGGATAAACTATTATACAGGGAGTGCAGAATTATTAGGCAAGTTGTTTTTTTGAGGATTAATTTTATTATTGAACAACAACCATGTTCTCAATGAACCCAAAAAACTCATTAATATCAAAGCTGAATAGTTTTGGAAGTAGTTTTTAGTTTGTTTTTAGTTATAGCTATTTTAGGGGGATATCTGTGTGTGTAGGTGACTATTACTGTGCATAATTATTAGGCAACTTAACAAAAAAACAAATATATACCCATTTCAATTATTTATTTTTACCAGTGAAACCAATATAACATCTCAACATTCACAAATATACATTTCTGACATTCAAAAACAAAACAAAAACAAATCAGTGACCAATATAGCCACCTTTCTTTGCAAGGACACTCAAAAGCCTGCCATCCATGGATTCTGTCAGTGTTTTGATCTGTTCACCATCAACATTGCGTGCAGCAGCAACCACAGCCTCCCAGACACTGTTCAGAGAGGTGTACTGTTTTCCCTCCTTGTAAATCTCACATTTGATGATGGACCACAGGTTCTCAATGGGGTTCAGATCAGGTGAACAAGGAGGCCATGTCATTAGATTTTCTTCTTTTATACCCTTTCTTGCCAGCCACGCTGTGGAGTACTTGGACGCGTGTGATGGAGCATTGTCCTGCATGAAAATCATGTTTTTCTTGAAGGATGCAGACTTCTTCCTGTACCACTGCTTGAAGAAGGTGTCTTCCAGAAACTGGCAGTAGGACTGGGAGTTGAGCTTGACTCCATCCTCAACCTGAAAAGGCGCCACAAGCTCATCTTTGATGATACCAGCCCAAACCAGTACTCCACCTCCACCTTGCTGGCATCTGAGTCGGACTGGAGCTCTCTGCCCTTTACCAATCCAGCCACGGGCCCATCCATCTGGCCCATCAAGACTCACTCTCATTTCATCAGTCCATAAAACCTTAGAAAAATCAGTCTTGAGATATTTCTTGGCCCAGTCTTGACGTTTCAGCTTGTGTGTCTTGTTCAGTGGTGGTCGTCTTTCAGCCTTTCTTACCTTGGCCATGTCTCTGAGTATTGCACACCTTGTGCTTTTGGGCACTCCAGTGATGTTGCAGCTCTGAAATATGGCCAAACTGGTGGCAAGTGGCATCTTGGCAGCTGCACACTTGACTTTTCTCAGTTCATGGGCAGTTATTTTGCACCTTGGTTTTTCCACACGCTTCTTGCGACCCTGTTGACTATTTTGAATGAAACGCTTGATTGTTCGATGATCACACTTCAGAAGCTTTGCAATTTTAAGAGTGCTGCATCCCTCTGCAAGATATCTCACTATTTTTGACTTTTCTGAGCCTGTCAAGTCCTTCTTTTGACCCATTTTGCCAAAGGAAAGGAAGTGGCCTAATAATTATGCACACCTGATATAGGGTGTTGATGTCGTTAGACCACACCCCTTCTCATTACAGAGATGCACATCACCTAATATGCTTAATTGGTAGTAGGCTTTCGAGCCTATACAGCTTGGAGTAAGACAACATGCATAAAGAGGATGATGTGGTCAAAATACTCATTTGCCTAATAATTCTGCACTCCCTGTAGACAAAAAATGGGATTAGGTGCGCTTAGAATGCCTTTATCAAAAGTGCTCTGATCTAAAATATCTATTAATTCAGATTTGAGTGTAAATTTAGTTAAAAAATCATATTGGTTAATACCTATATATGTAAGTATGTGCAGATTATTTCTCTCCATTTCTATTTCAAAAAACGACTCATGTGTCTGAGGCTTAAATCAATCTCTAAAACCTATTTCCTGTAGATAAAAAGAAATGATACATATATAGTTGGAAAATAGCATTTCCTAAAAACAACAGACTATGGGGCCCATTTATCAAGTTCCGAACGGAGCTTGTGGGTTCGTGTTTCTGGCGAGTATTCAGACTCGCCAGAAACAGCAGTTATGAAGCAGCGGTCTAAAGACCGCTGCTCTATAACCCTGTCTGCCTGCTCTGATGAGGCGGACAGGAATCGCCGGAAATCAACCCGATCGCATACGATTGGGTTGATTGACACCTCCCTGCTGGCGGCCAATTGGCCGCGAGTCAGCAAGGGGCAGCGTTGCACCAGCAGCTCTTGTGAGCTGCTGGTGCAATGTTAAATGCGCAGAGCGTATTGCTCTCTGCATTCAGCGAGGTCTTGCGGACCTGATCCGCACTGTCGGATCAGGTCCGCAAGACCTTTGATAAATAGGCCCCAATTTCTTAGTGAGTTATAGATCGTTGTGGTGCAATCTTGTTTGGTTACTATCTGCCCGGGTCTTTTGAAATTTTTGGAACTATTTCCGCCCAAACAACTGCAGTGAAATCTGTGAAATGTCAATGTTCAATCCTCTTAAGAGAGGCAATTACCGGTAAAAGCCGTTTAGGATAAGATTCTTTTTACAGACCGTATTCCTTGCTGTATGATTTTTTTGCTGCACATAAATGCCTCTTGTCATTGGTCCCCCAGATGTATTCAGCTCACCTACAGTTGTGCATTGCTGCTCCAAGTATGTAGGGCCTGCATGCCTCCGGTTTGATCCAACAAAACTAGCATTAAAGTCAAAATTAAACTGTCATGAGCATGCAATTTTTAACAACTTTCCAATATAATTCTGTTATCAAATTTGCTTTGGCCTCTTGGTGTCCTTTGCTGAAGAGTAAATCTAGGTAGTTTAGGAGCATGCAAGTGTATATAGCTTTCTATAACTGCTGCTATAGAAAGCTAAATACACGTGCATGCTCCTAATCTCCTATCAGCTTACCTAGATTTACTCTTCAACAAAAGATACCAAGAGACCAAAGCAAATCATCATCAGAATTTGACCAAAGTTGACAAAGTGCAGCCTTACCTTTTAGGATTCATTATGGACTTATGCTTTGTTTGGGTTTAGTTGATTTACTGTGTTTTCTCCTTTTTTATTTTTTGTTATTTACTACGATTGTAGGAAGCTCCCCCTATGGAATATTTGTATTAGTGCATCTTTCCCTTTTTCCTTTTGTTTTTTGGAATTGAAATCTGCAAACTCTGATAAGACTGTGGTGTATGATGTGTAATCAATAATCCTAACTCTCCTGCATGCTACACAGTGGTTGCATGATATGTGTACACAAACTCATTTATATCAGTATCAAAAAATATTAGAGACCGCCACCTAGTGTTGTAATTTAATTCTTCAAGTGCTACTCAGGTGCTGAACCAAAAATGGGTCGGCTCCTAAGCTTACATTCAAATAAAGATACCAAGAGAACAAAGAAAAATTGATAATAAGAGTAAATTAGAAAGTTTCTTAAAATTGCATGCTCTATCTGATTAATGAACGTTTAATTTTGACTAGATTATCCCTTGAAACCTTTACTTTCATTATGAAGTTATACACAGCGTTTTATGTGCATGATAGTGTACGCTATATGAGTCTGTGATTGGGTGATTGCTGTCACATGACACAGGCTAAGTGCAATTGTTTTGTCTTTTTTATTATATACTTGTTGGTTAGGCAATTCTGCTGTATTTAAAGAACACTTAAAGGGACAGTCAACCTAAAAAATGTTCCAACTTATTTAGATAATGTTTGCAACAATTAGTACTGCAAACATTATCCTAATGTGGATAGATATGTAGTGTGAAAGTAAAAATAGTTACTAGTTCATCTTCGGCCATTTTGAGATGGCCACCTAAGCCCTCCTACCCCCAAGCTTCATCCTGATTATGTACTCATCTCCACCATGAAACTACTCAATCCTGCGTGGTCCCGCGATTTGCGCATGCGCAATGCACCGTTTATGCTGAAGGGGGATAATTCTGTAAGTAACTAAAAATGACCGCTCAAAATCATAGCGGTTCTTGTATGCAGCATGCAGACATGGTTAATAAAGCAATGGTTTTGTAAAGTAGTTAAATAAACAAGCTATGATTTTAAGCGTTCATTTTTATTTACTTACAGAATTATCCCCCTTCAGCATAAACGGCACATTGTGCATGCGCAAATCGCGGGACCACGCAGGATCGAGTAGTTTCATGGTGGAGATGAGTACATAATCAGTAGTTTATGCTGAAGAGGGATAATTCTGTATGTAAATAAAAATGACCGCTCAAAATCATAACATGTTTGTTTAACTACTTTACAAAACCATTGCTTTATTAACCATGTCTGTATGCTGCATACAAGAACCGCTATGATTCTGAGCGGTCATTTTTAGTTGCTTACAGAATTATCCCCCTTCAGCATAAACGGCGCATTGCGCATGCGCAAATTGCCGGACCAAGCAGGATCGAGTAGTTTCATGGTGGAGATGAGTACATAATCAGGATGACGCTTGAGGGTAGGAGGGCTCAGGCGGCCATCTCAAAATGGCCGAAGATGAACTAGTAACTATTTTTACTTTCTCACATTACATATCTATCCACATTGGGATAATGTTTGCAGTACTAATCGTTGCAAACATTATCTAAATAAGTTGGAACATTTTTTAGGTTGACTGTCCCTTAAAGTCAAAATAAACTTTTATGATTCAGAAAGAGCAGCAGTTTTAAGACACTTTCCAATTTACTTCCCTTATCACATTTTGCACAGTCTTTTTATATTCACAATCTCTGGAGGACAAGCTCCTACTGAGCATGTGCACAAGATTGCAGGGTATACCTATACTAGTCTGTGATTGGCTGAGGTCTGTCACATGATAAAGGGGGTCAGAAAATAGGAGAAAAAAATAATTTGTCAGAAAAAAAGATCTACTGCTTATTTGAAATTCAGATTAAGTGCTATTGCGTTGTATTTTTATTATGTACTTGTTAATTATGTAATTCTACAGCATTGAGTGGTCCTTTAATGGTTCTTTAATCTCTCTTTAAGCAGAAGCTAAAATAAATAGTCTAAAAATAATGCAACCTCTGGCAGCTTTCTGCTTCAGTACATTTCTTTTCAAAAGAAAACTGTGATTGACACAGCTGAACTTATGAGGACCGGTTAATAACTCCCCTGAGTAAATACTATTTCCCAGTGGTAGAAAATGTAACCTTTAATGACTATCAGTTCAATTATATAGAAAAGAGGCAGATATCTAAATTTAAAATCAATCTATCTCTTCCTTCCCTAAAAGGAAAAATAATGTAGCTATGGATGCGTTCTTGTCACTTCTTTGTTATTCCTGGCTGATTAATTGATTTGAAGTAAAGCAGTTGAAAAAATATATATATAGATTGCAGATGTGTTTGTTTAATGCAGAAAATATTGTAAATTATATAGAGTTTAAATCCTGGTATTGTTTAGGCATCTGCATAAATTCAAAAGTCATTCATTTCACAAATGTTGAATATCCCAAGACAAACAGGATTACTTTAGACACAATCCTGGAGTCATGTGATGATCAGCCAACTACTTTAGAAGTCATTTGCTCATCATCAGACATTATGAAGCTTGTAAAGTCATCAGCTAAGGTAACACAGTCTGGTTGATTACTTCAGAATGATTAGCAGATTACCTTACTGATTACTTCACAAGCATGAACAGCTGGTGAATGACTAGAGTCATCTCATTTAAATATTTTGGCCTGTGGGCATAGTTCAGGATGGCTTTTGATGACTAGTCTGGAGTCATAGATTACTCCAGAATGACTAAGCTAAGGAGTCAGCCCATTTTTTATTCAGTACCCTGGATAGTGCTTGCTGATTGATGGCTACATTTAGCCACCAATCAGCAAGCACAACTCAGGTGCGGAACCAAACATGGGCCGGCTCCTAAGCTTACATTCTTTCTTTTCAAATAAAGAGAGCAAGAGAACAAAGAAAATTTGATAATAGGAGTAAATTAGAAAGTTGCTTAAAATTGCATGCTCTATCTGAATCACGAAAGAACATATTTTAGGTTTAGTATCCCTTTAATTTGTGTCATACAAGCCACTGCTGACTCTTTGAGTAGGAATGGTGCTTGATTACTGGTGCATGGGCCCTTACAGCATATGTGTGTATGCCGCTCAAGAACAGTAATAATTTTTACTACAAACAGTTTTGTATATTGCAAAAAGTATTGTATTTAAAACTTAAACACCCCCATGTACATTTTCATTATTGAGCTTTTTATACCGTTAAAGTTGTAGTGCACCCCTGGGGTCATAGTGAACAAACATATGCTGCTCTTAAATGGTCATTGTGCTCAAAATGATTTATCTAAAAAATAATATTTAATGTAATACACTGCCCTGTTTTTTGGGGCAATGTATGTTATTTTATTTAATAAACTTACTTTTTAGTGGGAGTTGTCCCTAACACCCAATGAGCAATATATACCTAGGTATCAATTGTATACAAACATGAAGTTCCTGTTAGTGTCACTTTGATGTCAACAGCTTTTTACTTAAAGAAAATTCTGTAGTGTGATAGAACATTTACTTATTGCACTATTACTTGCATAAACTATATGAAAAACCCCTGCAAATTGTGTTAAACACATAGTTAAAGGACCAGTAAATACAGTAGATTTGCATAATCAACAAATGCATGTTAAAAAGACAATTCAATTGCACTTAGTCTGAACTTCAAGCAAGTAGTAGATTTTTTTCTGACAATTTTCAAAGTTATGTCTATCTCTACTCCTCCTGTATCATGTGACAGCCATCAGCCAATCACAAATGCATATACGTATGTTCTATGAATTCTTGCACATGCTCAGTAGGAGCTGGTGATTTAAAAAAAGGGTTAATATAAAAAGATTGTGCACATTTTGTTAGTGGAAGTAAATTGGAAAGTTGTTTAAAATTGCACGTTCTATCTGAATCATGAAAGTTTAATTTGACTTGAGTGTCACTTTAAGTCAACTCCAAAACTCCAAAGCAACTATTTACTGCTGAAAACTAGCTGAGCATATCTGATAAACCAATGACAAGAGGCACCTGTGTGTATCCACCAATGACCAGTATTGCATTACTGCTCCTGAGCCTACCTATCTATTTTTATCGACAAAGGATATAAAGTCTTTAAAAATTGCTCTCTCTGAACCATGGCCTTTTAATTTTGACTGCTTTAAAAAAAAAAAATATATATATAAAAACATTTTAACAAACACTTTTTTATACACATGATACAAAAATACTATATCCATTTATTAGCTTGCATGCTTGTATTACTATTCCAAACACACACAGCACTGGACTATAATAGAGAAGAACCCAGAAACTATGGTAAAGGAAGACATATTAGCCTTGACAGCATGAATCCTCCAGCCTAAATCATCCACCAAGCATGAATAAATAATATGGCATAGCCTGGATGAAGTCTTGTATGTCTCAGCTAACTGTACAGTCCATTACTCCAGGGGAACAAAAGCCAGAAAAACAAACGCTAAAACAAATGCAATATGACTCCATGTGTGGAGTCCATCTCCCAAGTTGGTCAAATACCACTCTCTACAATGCCATCCTAGCATTACCAGTCATTGCCCTCGTTAGAAGATTAAAGGGACAGTATACACCAATTTCCATATAACTGCATGTAACAGACACTACTATAAAAAATAATATGCACAGATACTGATCTAAAATCCAGTATAAATCCTTTTAAAAACTTACTTAGAAGCTCCCAGTGTTACACTGTTAATGAGGTTAGGCTGGGACACCCAGTGAAAGGGTCTGGGAAAGCAAAAAGAGCAGACGCCACCCCCCCCCCACTCCCTGCATATGAAAAGACAGATTACACAAACAATAGCAGCACAAATCTGTAGACCTGGGTCTACATCTGATACTTTGGGGCTTGGTTAGGAGTCTGAAAATCAGCACTCTCAGATGGGCTATATAAATCTACAAAGCATGTATGCAAAGAAAAATCTAGTGTACAATGTCCCTTTAATCAGGACTGCAACTAAATCCTGCAAATACTGGCTGAAAATAAACAGAGTATTAAATTGTTTAACTCATTGTCTGCCAGAGAGCACTGTAATGGAGAGACAATATAAACTTCAATCCCTTAGCTATATCTGAGCTACAAAATATCCATTAAACATCAAAACATCAATCCTTCAAGGTTATAGCGAGTTAGAGGAATTCCTTTGAATGTTTTATCATTTTCTTACAGGGCTGTTGATCAGCAGGTTCACTATCCAAATGCCTACATGGAATTTCTTATTCCCAACTCTCCAAACTGCACATAGAGATTCAGCAAACTCTGCAGTTCTACCATAAACTATCAACCTTTTCTGACCATTGCAATAGCAACATTTGTAATATTTTTGCCTTGAAGAGTTATTGATTTAAATTCATTAAATTGCTGCAAACATTTGAACAGAGCAATCATGTTTCAAGAATATTAAAGGAACGTGATAATCAGGGGCGCAATCCGATATAGATCGTAGTTTGCGGCGCAAGCGAGGGAACCCCCGCCGCCCGTAGTTTCAGTTCGCAACTCGAGCTATCCCATATACGGCGCCGTCAGAGGCTAAAGTGCCGTAAGTCGGATAAACCAGCGATGTACAAATTTCTGGAGTCGCCAGTGACTTACGGCACTTTAGAAACTGCCGGCGCCTACAAAACCTGACTAAGTTATAAAATCACCCGTACATACCCTATAATTAGGGTTAATATAGTTAATATAGCTGGCGGCGGTGTAGGGGGATTAGATTAGGGGTTAATCTATTTAATATAGGTGGCGGCGGTGTAGGGGGATTAGATTAGGGGTTAATACATTTATTATAGGTGGCGGCGGTGTAGGGGGATTTAGATTAGATGCAAAAGAGCTGATTTCTTTGTGACAATGCCCCGCAAAAAGCCCTTTTAAGGGCTGGTAAAAGAGCTGATTTCTTTGGGGAAATGCCCCGCAAAAAGCCCTTTTAAGGGCTGGCAATAGAGCTGTTACTTTGGGGCAATGTCACGCAAAAGGCCCTTTTAAGGGCTGGTAATAGAGGTAATTACTTTAGGGGGATTAGATTAGGGGTTAATGTATTTAATATAGCTGGCGGCAGGGTAGGGGGATTAGATTAGGGGTTAATACATTTAATATAGCTGGCGGCGGTGTAGGGGGATTAGATTAGGGGTTAATACATTTAATATAGCTGGTGGCGGGGTAGGGGGATTAGATTAGGGGTTAATACATTTAATATAGCTGGCGGCGGTGTAGGGGGATTAAATTAGGGGTTAATAGCTGGCGGCGGGGTAGGGGGATTAGATTAGGGGTTAATACATTTAATATAGCTGGCGGTGTAGGGGGATTAAATTAGGGGTTAATACATTTAATATAGCTGGCGGCGGTGTAGGGGGATTAGATTAGGGGTTAATACATTTAATATAGCTGGCGGCAGTGTAGGGGGATTACATTAGGGGTTAATACATTTAATATAGCTGGCGGCGGTGTAAGGGGCTCACATTAGGGGGTAGTTTAATATAGCTGGCGGCGGGGTAGGAGCTCACATTAGGGGGTATGTAATGTAGCTGGCAACGGTGTAGGGGGATCACATTAGGGGGTTATACTTTTAATGTAGGTGGCGGCGGGGTCCGGGAGCGGCGGTTTAGGGGTTAAATACTTTATTAGGGATTGCGGCGGGGGACCACGATTGACAGGTAGATAGACATTGCTCATGCGTTAGGTGTTAGGTTTTATTTAGCAGATTGCGGTTAACAGGTAGATAGACATTGCGCATGCGTTAGGTGATAGGTTTTATTTAGCAGCTAGTTTAGGGAGTTACGGGGCTCCAATAGACTGCGTAAGGCTTACTACAGCTGCATTTTGTGGCGAGGTGAAAATGGAGTAAGATTTCTCCATTTTCGCCACGTAAGTCCTTACGCTGTATATTGGATACCAAATTGCGCGGGTTTGGTATACCTGCCTATGGGCCAAAAAACTTTGGCCGAAGGCAGAAATATACCAGCGTAACTTCTAGGTTATGCCCTATATAGGATACCAAACCCGCGCAAAATTCGGCGTAGCCGGCTTTTGCGGGCGACGCTGCATATCGGATCGAGGCCCAGATGTGTTTTTCTATCTTTTCTGAAATTGAATTGGTCAAAAGGTTTTATTTTGATCATAATGTGCTAAATGAATCCTATTTTTTCTGGGGGAGTCAACCTTATCAGCCAATGAGAAGCCCACAAATTATTTGGATATAATCACGCACTTCCTATTAGTTTTTCTATAAATACAAACAGCTTTAATTTAACCCCTTAATGACCATGACATACCCTGTACGTCGCTGGTTGCTAAGGGTTTTCTTGGTTATAATATTGCGGGTCCCGACTCAAATGGCACACTAGCAATTATTCCAAATTTACACTGTTATACAGGCTGCACACTCACTATTTTACATTGTTGCAAAGTGTCATTTCTTCAGTGTTGTCACATGAGAAGATAAAATAAAATATTTACCAAAATGTTAGGGGTGTACTCACTTTTGTGAGATACTGTATGTGTGTATATATATATATATATATATATATATATATATATATATATATATATATATATATATGTGTGTGTGTGTGTGTTTGTGTGTGCAAATATGTGTATATGCATGTGTATTCATGTATTAATATATGTGTACATGTGTGTATATACAGTATATATATATATATATATATATATATATATACATTTAACACATATATACACATGTAAATACACATATACACAAATATATACAGATATATATACACACACACACTTTGGAGCCCTTAACACTTAAATACCTTAAAACAAATATAATTATTTTTATTGAATTTTAATATTTTATATGTTTTACGGTGCATTAACTGTAAGTATTTTACATTCTAATGTTCTTCACATAGTAGAAAATGTTCTTTGTATTTTTAAATATATATTCTTTCATATATATATATATATACCTATATACATACAGAGAGAAGTGCACTCACAGGAACGAACAACTGACTCAATAACATTGTTAGCCTGTTCTATGGCGATTTACCACCTGGGTGCAGCTTTTTAGCCCAGTAATGCTTTTCACAGAGTAGAACTTTCCTGTAGTATATCAGTCTGATCCCGCCTATTACGGTCAGTCCAGCGCCGAAATACCAGGCAATTCCCCTCTGAACAAGGAACACAGCAACTCCAGACGATCGTTTCGGCCTTCATTGGGCCTCGTCAGTGAGGTGTAGCTATATTCCTCTAAGCACACTGAGCAAGGAGTCCACGTCTGGTTGCCCCTTTTTCCCATAGGGAGACTAAATACATACAGAGAGAAGTGCACTCACAGGAACGAACAACTGGCTCAATAACATTGTTAGCCTGTTCTATTGCGATTTACCACCTGGGTGCAGCTTTTTAGCCCAGTAATGCTTTTCACAGAGTAGAACTTTCCTGTAGTATATCAGTCTGATCCCGCCTATTATGGTCAGTCCAGCGCCGAAATACCAGGCAATTCTCCTCTGAACAAGGAACACAGCAACCCCAGACGATTGTTTCGGCCTTCATTGGGCCTCGTCAGTGAGGTGTAGCTATATTCCTCTAAGCACACTGAGCATGGAGTCCACGTCTGGTTGCCCCTTTTTCCCATAGGGAGACTAAATACATACAGATTCAGCGCTGCAGAATCTGTTGGCGCTCTACAAATAACCGATAATAATAATACAGAGAGAAGTGCACTCACAGGAACGAACAACTGGCTCAATAACATTGTTAGCCTGTTCTATGGCGATTTACCACCTGGGTGCAGCTTTTTAGCCCAGTAATGCTTTTCACAGAGTAGAACTTTCCTGTAGTATATCAGTCTGATCCCGCCTATTACGGTCAGTCCAGCGCCGAAATACCAGGCAATTCACCTCTGAACAAGGAACACAGCAACCCCAGACGATCGTTTCGGCCTTCATTGGGCCTCGTCAGTGAGGTGTAGCCATATTCCTCTAAGCACACTGAGCAAGGAGTCCACGTCTGGTTGCCCCTTTTTCCCATAGGGAGACTAAATACATACAGAGAGAAGTGCACTCACAGGAACGAACAACTGGCTCAATAACATTGTTAGCCTGTTCTATGGCGATTTACCACCTGGGTGCAGCTTTTTAGCCCAGTAATGCTTTTCACAGAGTAGAACTTTCCTGTAGTATATCAGTCTGATCCCACCTATTACGGTCAGTCCAGCACCGAAATACCAGGCAACAAGGAACACAGCAACCCCAGACGATCGTTTCGGACTTCATTGGGCCTCGTCAGTGAGGTGTAGCCATATTCCTCTAAGCACACTGAGCAAGGAGTCCACGTCTGGTTGCCCCTGGACTGACCGTAATAGGCGGGATCAGACTGATATACTACAGGAAAGTTATTTTCTGTGAAAAGCATTACTGGGCTAAAAGAAGATGCACCCAGGTGGTAAATCGCCATAGAACAGGCTAACAATAGTATTGAGCCAGTTGTTCGTTCCTGTGAGTGTGCTTCTCTCTGTGTATATATACATATATATATTCATATAGATATATAGGTATAGATATATAGTTTAAAAAAAAAAATCATCATACAATTATATATAGAAATACACATTTAAAAATAAAAATAAATGTTTTCTTCTATGTGAATAAAAATGGAATGTAATTATTCATAACTATCTTCGGGTTTAACACTGTAGATCAAACGCAGTGTCAGGTTAACGTGCGAGTGATAAGTGTTAGTTTTTTTTAAAGCGCACTCCATTAAATTCTATGGGTATAATAAGTTAACTCAGTTGCCATATCTGAAACCCTGAAGTTAGCGCGCTTTGGGTTTTGCTTGCGTGTTTTCAAATTTGAACACACGTGCGGGTAAAATTATACTTCCAGCAGTTTTTGAGTGCACGTAAAAGGTCTAAATAGTGTTCCACTTGTAATCTAGCCCAGAAATGTGCATTAATATTGTATGCCAGTGTTTTTTTTTTTGTTGTTGTTATAAATACTATGTGTTACTGTCCCTTTAATATCAGAAAAAAACATAAAGCTAAAAATAATTCTCCATTTGATCTCTTATCTGTACGTGTTCTATCCTCCTGGGAATCCTGTGAAAGCAGGCAATTATCCTTTTTTTCTATTATGAATATGTATGACCACTTACAGGTCTGAGGGACTGAGGTGTAATGTCCCATTTCTGACACTGTATACGTGGGAGCAGCCAGCTGCCAGTCCGGAATATCACCCAATCTGCTTCTTCTCACCTGACAAAGTTGTCAGATATCTAAACTTTGACAGTGTTCTCATCTTAATTACTTTCATTTGCCTGGTACATGTGAGTCATTGCTGTACAGTAGTTAACCTGTTCATACCCAGAATAGCCTTTCATCGTAGCTCTTTGCTCTTTACATTCTGATTCTCTAGTCATTGTGTACCAGAACAAACTATATGGTAGACAAGATGTATTAAAGAGACATTATATTGTTATTATGAATAAGGTTATAAAAGTTTCCTCTGCTCCCATATGCATGTGTAGCATTTAAACAATCAGCCACCCGTCATGTGCATATATGAATATATGAGCAGAGGTTCTAAGTCTCTCAAATTCTGCAGGAAACTTCTGATTTGGGGCATGTGTTGCACATTACCATCATCTTCCATCACTTTCTTTTATTTGATAGTTTGAAAGACTAATGACAGTTCCAGAGAGCCTCTCTGCGCCTAGATCATCACAACACTCCAACAGATATTTCAAACCATCACAAAACACTCAAATCTACCCTAGGACATTTATAGTGTCTCCACGGTTCAAACACTCACCTTAAATAAACACTAAAGTCAAAATTAAACTTTCATGATACAAATAGTGCATGCAATTAAAAAGTCTGTTATCAAAATATGCACACACTTTTATCTGCACACATTTTGAGGCACCCGCTCCTACTTGACATGTGCAAGAATTCATAGTATATACATTTTCTGATTGGCTAATGATTGTCACATGATACTAGGGGAAGGAGAATTAAACTAACTGTGAAATTTGTCACAAAAAAATCTACTACTCTTTTGAAATTCTGACTAAGTGCTATTGCCTTTTCTTTTGTATTTGTTGATTGTGCAAATCTACAACAGCCTTTTAAGAGAATGAACAGCAAACTCTCAAAGATATAGCCACTCTAAGTGTGGCTAACAAGAAGTTAATTACTTATATGTAGCGAATGATGTATATGGATAAACTCAGGTAGTTAAACATTGCTCTTTGTGTCACTAACAAGTAGTTAATAATAGGTAATAATAATATGTGGCTAATGATGTATATATAGATACAAATGGTTAAGCACTGCTCTATGAGTGACTAACAAGTAGTTAATAATTATATGTGGCTAATTATATTTTTATGGATACAATTGGTTAAACAGTGCTCTATGTGTGAGTAAGAAGTAGTTAATAGTTATGTGTGGCTATTGATGTATATATGGATACAAGTGGTTAAACTCTGCTCTATCTGTGTGGCTAAATTATAGTTAATAATTATGTGTGGCTAAATATGTATATATGGATACAATTGGTTAAACAATGTTCTGTGTTGCTAACAAGTAGTTAATAATTATATGTGGCTAATTATGTATATATGGATACAAGTGGTTAATTTCTGCTCTATGTGTGGCTGACAAGTAGTTAACAATTATATGTGGCTAATGATATATGTATATGGATAAAATTGGTTAAATATTTATCTATGTGTGGCTAACAAGTAGTTAATAATTATTTACGGCTAATTATGTATATATGGATAAAAGTGGTTATCTGTCACTAACATATAGTTAATAATTATTTGTGGCTAATTGTGTATATATGGATACAATTGGTTAAATACTGATCTGTGTGTGGCTAACAAATAATTAATATTTATATGTGGCTAATGATGTATATATGGATACAATTGGTTAAACTCTGCTCTATGTGTGGCTAACAAGAAGTTAATAATTACATGTGGCTATTGATGTATATATGCATACAATTGGCTAAATTTCTCTATGTGTGGCTAACAAGCAGTTAATAATTACATGTTAATAATGATGTGTATATGGATACAAGTGCTCTATGTGTGGCTAACAAGTAGTTAATAATTACATGTTAATAATGATGTGTATATGGATACAAGTGCTCTATGTGTGGATAACAAGCAGTTAATAATTACATGTTAATAATGATGTGTATATGGATACAAGTGCTCTATGTGTGACTAACAAGCAGTTAATAATTACATGTTAATAATGATGTGTATATGGATACAAGTGCTCTATGTGTGGCTAACAACTAGTTAATAATTACATGTGGCTAATGATGTATATATGGATACAAGTACTACATGTGTAGCTAACAAGTAAATAATAACATGTGGCTAATGATGTATATATGGATACAAGTGCGCTATGTGTGGCTAACAAGTAAATAATAACATGTGGCTAATGATGTATAAATGGATACAAGTACTACATGTATGGCTAACAAGTAAATAATTACATGTGGCTAATGATGTATATATGGATACAAATACTACATGTGTAGCTAACAAGTAAATAATTACATGTGGCTAATGATGTATATATGGATACAAGTGCGCTATGTGTGGCTAACAATTAGTTAATAATTACATGTGGCTAATGATGTATATATGGATACAAGTGCTCTATGTGTGGCTAACAATTAGTTAATAATTACATGTGGCTAATGAGGTATATATGGATACAAGTGCTCTATGTGTGGCTAACAATTAGTTAATAATTACATGTGGCTAATGATGTATATATGGATACAAGTGCTCTATGTGTGGCTAACAATTAGTTAATAATTACATGTGGCTAATGATGTATATATGGATACAAGTGCTCTATGTGTGGCTAACAAGTAGTTAATAATTACATGTGGCTAATGATGTATATATGGATACAAGTACCATATATGTGGCAAAAAATTAGTTAATAATTACATGTGGCTAATGATGTATATATGGATACAAGTACCATATATGTGGATAACAATTAGTTAATAATTACATGTGGCTAATAATGTATATATGGATACAAGTGCTCTATGTGTGGCTAACAATTAGTTAATAATTACATGTGGCTAATGATGTATATATGGATACAAGTACTACATGTATGGCTAACAAGTAAATAATTACATGTGGCTAATGATGTATATATGGATACAAATACTACATGTGTAGCTAACAAGTAAATAATTACATGTGGCTAATGATGTATATATGGATACAAGTGCTCTATGTGTGGCTAACAATTAGTTAATAATTACATGTGGCTAATGATGTATATATGGATACAAGTGCTCTATGTGTGGCTAACAAGTAGTTAATAATTACATGTGGCTAATGATGTATATATGGATACAAGTACCATATATGTGGCAAAAAATTAGTTAATAATTACATGTGGCTAATGATGTATATATGGATACAAGTACCATATATGTGGATAACAATTAGTTAATAATTACATGTGGCTAATAATGTATATATGGATACAAGTGCTCTATGTGTGGCTAACAAGTAGTTAATAATTTCATGTTGCTAATGATGTATATATGGATACAAGTGCTCTCTGTGTGGCTAACAAGTAGTTAATAATTACATGTTGCTAATGATGTATATATGGATACAAGTGCTCTATGTGTGGCTAACAAGTAGTTAATAATTACATGTGGCTAATGATGTATATATGGATACAAGTGCTCTATGTGTGGCTAACAAGTAGTTAATAATTACATGTTGCTAATGATGTATATATGGATACAAGTGCTCTATGTGTGGCTAACAAGTAGTTAATAATTACATGTTGCTAATGATGTATATATGGATACAAGTGCTCTATGTGTTGCTAACAAGTAGTTAATAATTACATGTGGCTAATGATGTATATATGGATACAAGTGCTCTATGTGTGGCTAACAAGTAGTTAATAATTACATGTTGCTAATGATGTATATATGGATACAAGTGCTCTATGTGTGGCTAACAAGTAGTTAATAATTACATGTTGCTAATGATGTATATATGGATACAAGTGCTCTATGTGTGGCTAACAAGTAGTTAATAATTACATGTGGCTAATGATGTATATATGGATACAAGTACCATATATGTGGCTAACAATTAGTTAATAATTACATGTGGCTAATAATGTATATATGGATACAAGTGCTCTATGTGTGGTTAACAAGTAGTTAATAATTACATGTTGCTAATGATGTATATATGGATACAAGTGCTCTATGCGTGACTAACAATTAGTTAATAATTACATGTGGCTAATGATGTATATATGGATACAAGTACCATATATGTGGCTAACAATTAGTTAATAATTACATGTGGCTAATGATGTATATATGGATACAAGTGCTCTATGTGTGGCTAACAATTAGTTAATAATTACATGTTGCTAATGATGTATATATGGATACAAGTGCTCTATGTGTGGCTAACAATTAGTTAATAATTACATGTGGCTAATGATGTATATATGGATACAAGTACCATATATGTGGCAAAAAATTAGTTAATAATTACATGTGGCTAATGATGTATATATGGATACAAGTGCTCTATGTGTGGCTAACAATTAGTTAATAATTACATGTTGCTAATGATGTATATATGGATACAAGTGCTCTATGTGTGGCTAACAATTAGTTAATAATTACATGTGGCTAATGATGTATATATGGATACAAGTGCTCTATGTGTGGCTAACAAGTAGTTAATAATTACATGTGGCTAATGATGTATATATGGATACAAGTACCATATATGTGGCAAAAAATTAGTTAATAATTACATGTGGCTAATGATGTATATATGGATACAAGTACCATATATGTGGCAAAAAATTAGTTAATAATTACATGTGGCTAATGATGTATATATGGATACAAGTACCATATATGTGGATAACAATTAGTTAATAATTACATGTGGCTAATAATGTATATATGGATACAAGTGCTCTATGTGTGGCTAACAAGTAGTTAATAATTACATGTTGCTAATGATGTATATATGGATACAAGTGCTCTATGTGTGGCTAACAAGTAGTTAATAATTACATGTGGCTAATGATGTATATATGGATACAAGTACCATATATGTGGCAAAAAATTAGTTAATAATTACATGTGGCTAATGATGTATATATGGATACAAGTACCATATATGTGGATAACAATTAGTTAATAATTACATGTGGCTAATAATGTATATATGGATACAAGTGCTCTATGTGTGGCTAACAAGTAGTTAATAATTACATGTTGCTAATGATGTATATATGGATACAAGTGCTCTATGTGTGGCTAACAAGTAGTTAATAATTACATGTTGCTAATGATGTATATATGGATACAAGTGCTCTATGTGTGGCTAACAAGTAGTTAATAATTACATGTTGCTAATGATGTATATATGGATACAAGTGCTCTATGTGTGGCTAACAAGTAGTTAATAATTACATGTGGCTAATGATGTATATATGGATACAAGTACCATATATGTGGCTAACAATTAGTTAATAATTAGATGTGGCTAATAATGTATATATGGATACAAGTGCTCTATGTGTGGTTAACAAGTAGTTAATAATTACATGTTGCTAATGATGTATATATGGATACAAGTGCTCTATGCGTGACTAACAATTAGTTAATAATTACATGTGGCTAATGATGTATATATGGATACAAGTACCATATATGTGGCTAACAATTAGTTAATAATTACATGTGGCTAATAATGTATATATGGATACAAGTGCTCTATGTGTGGCTAACAAGTAGTTAATAATTACATGTGGCTAATGATGTATATATGGATACAAGTACCATATATGTGGCAAAAAATTAGTTAATAATTACATGTGGCTAATGATGTATATATGGATACAAGTACCATATATGTGGATAACAATTAGTTAATAATTACATGTGGCTAATAATGTATATATGGATACAAGTGCTCTATGTGTGGCTAACAAGTAGTTAATAATTACATGTTGCTAATGATGTATATATGGATACAAGTGCTCTATGTGTGGCTAACAAGTAGTTAATAATTACATGTTAATAATGATGTATATATGGATACAAGTGCTCTATGTGTGGCTAACAACTAGTTAATAATTACATGTTAATAATAATGTATATATGGATACAAGTGCTCTATGTGTGGCTAACAACTAGTTAATAATTACATGTTAATAATAATGTATATATGGATACAAGTGCTCTATGTGTGGCTAACAAGTAGTTAATAATTACATGTTAATAATGATGTATATATGGATACAAGTGCTCTATGTGTGGCTAACAACTAGTTAATAATTACATGTTAATAATAATGTATATATGTAAACAAGTGCTCTATGTGTGGCTAACAACTAGTTAATAATTACATGTTGCTAATGATGTATATATGGATACAAGTGCTCTATGTGTGGCTAACAAGTAGTTAATAATTACATGTTGCTAATGATGTATATATGGATACAAGTGCTCTATGTGTGGCTAACAAGTAGTTAATAATTACATGTTGCTAATGATGTATATATGGATACAAGTGCTCTATGTGTGGCTAACAATTAGTTAATAATTACATGTGGCTAATGATGTATATATGGATACAAGTGCTCTATGTGTGGCTAACAAGTAGTTAATAATTACATGTGGCTAATGATGTATATATGGATACAAGTGCTCTATGTGTGGCTAACAACTAGTTAATAATTACATGTTGCTAATGATGTATATATGGATACAAGTGCTCTATGTGTGGCTAACAACTAGTTAATAATTACATGTTGCTAATGATGTATATATGGATACAAGTGCTCTATGTGTGGCTAACAAGTAGTTAATAATTACATGTTGCTAATGATGTATATATGGATACAAGTGCTCTATGTGTGGCTAACAAGTAGTTAATAATTACATGTGGCTAATGAGGTATATATGGATACAAGTACCATATATGTGGCTAACAATTAGTTAATAATTACATGTGGCTAATAATGTATATATGGATACAAGTGCTCTATGTGTGGTTAACAAGTAGTTAATAATTACATGTTGCTAATGATGTATATATGGATACAAGTGCTCTATGCGTGACTAACAATTAGTTAATAATTACATGTGACTAATGATGTATATATGGATACAAGTACCATATATGTGGCTAACAATTAGTTAATAATTACATGTGGCTAATGATGTATATATGGATACAAGTGCTCTATGTGTGGCTAACAAGTAGTTAATAATTACATGTTGCTAATGATGTATATATGGATACAAGTGCTCTATGTGTGGCTGACATAAGTGGATAATTACTGTTCGCTGTGTGTCTAGCAGGAAGAAATTAATTATGTGCTCAGTTCTGTTGTGTTATGAAGGATGGGGGTAGGGAAGCAACAGATCATCACAAATACTAATTACACCACTAAGCACTAACCCTATTCCATTCCATTAGCTATATCTGTGCACATTCCAATCCACTAAAAAGCACAGCTATTTGTACTTAAAGAATGATGGCATTCATACAAAGAAGCACTATTTAAAAATGTAGGAATATTTTGAATGAAAAAAATATGAATTTAACCTAATATACTAGTATTAGTTGTTCACTTTCTACTAATGATAACTGTCTTATGGGTATTTTCTACTTATCAGCAGGAAGTACCTATTAACCAATAAGTATTAGCAGGAAGTACCTAGTAACCAATAGTATTAGCAGGAAGTACCTATTAAAGAATAAGTATTAGCAGGAAGTACCTAGTAACCAATAAGTATCAGCAGGAAGTACCTATTAAAGAATACGTATTAGCAGGAATTACATATTAACCAATAAGTATTAGCAGTGAGGAGGGACTTCCGGTGAGGGAGGTGCGGTGCAGACTACCTGCGCACAGGTGTTGTGAGAGAACGCCGTTCTATCGCTCCCCGCTCCTAGCCACCTATCCTGGAGTGCTTACCAGGTGTTTTCTGTGGCGCTCTGCGAGGCTTCGGCCCGCCCGAGTTAAGGAGTCTCTGATTAGCTGGAGCAGCAAGCGACCTGGTTCGCGAAGAAATCTTTTTTATTTCAAGGGACCCTCCCTGTAAGCGGCCCCCGGAGGGTAAAAGGCTACCCTGATACATTGAAACTGTTACCGGTAAAGCGGATCTGAACGGCTGAGCAGGGTAAATAGTGGCGGCGGTGTAGATCCTGGTCATCTACTGCAGCAAGCTCCCCGCTGACACCCCGAGGAGGAACAAGGGGGAATAGAGAAGGCGGTACCAGCTCCCGTCTACCCATTACAGCAGACCCGCTATAGACAGACGCTCGAAGCACACGGACACAGACAGTGATCAGCAGGGCACTAGCTTACCTGTGTGGCTGCACCAAGGAGAGGAGGTGTGCAGCTGAGAATAAACTGCAGGTGCTCCTTAGTGCCCTATGAAGATCGGAGAAGCGAGAGCTGGGGTAAGACAGACTTACACTGAGAGCGTAAATTGAGTGTGGAAATACATGCCATGACAAGACGCAGTGTTAAAAGCATAAGATAATTGATTACCCATATTGCAAAACTCAGCTTTCCTCTGTTCCCTTGTTGTACTTGACTCACCTAGATTGTATTCTCGCTTTGCCGGTGATCCCCTGGCCTACCCAGAAAAGGCTGGGAAAGAAAGTAACAATCCTACAGCTTGTAAGGATAAGTTGGATAAAGTAGAGCTCTAAGTTTATTACGGGACCTGCTGCTACAATTATCCCTCTAAATATCCCTTTAAGTCATGCTGAAAAGACCTGCCACTGAAATACGCTAATACTGGATATAAATGCTCCTATTTACGGCTGGCCCCTACATACCATGACTGCAACTAAATGCTACTAACCATCATCTATAACAGTGTAACTGATGTTCTTTAAGACATTTATTACTGGGCTTTAAGACTGACTGCCTGATACTCCATATCCTTTGGATTAATATATGGGACACTATTTAAAATATCATTCAGTGCTGTTATAGGCTTTTTTTTTGTCTTGAAAAAGAGGAAAAAGGGGCTTAAGCCCTAAAATATAGGCATGTTTTGCTAGCATATGCTACTGATCTGGAAATATAATCGCTAGTTACAGCTGGTTACCTTTGCAATAATCTTTTCTGTTACAGGAATTTATTAAATTTTGTATTCTTGCTAGCATAAAATCTTTTTGATTAAGGCTGTGCTGCTATAGGTATTTACGTGTTTGCTGGTCTAAATTATCTATTTAAGATGTTGCTTATGTAAAGTATTGTAAACCACATGGTTAAGTTAAAGCTATCTCTTAGTATTGCTATATAACTTGGTTATATGGTATCTTGAACTAACTAGTGTGTATCATTCAGATAAGACTCTGATACTTGTAGCAATTAATACCCTCCCGTGGAGGTGAAATTTAATTAAGGGATAAGGCTAAAGAAGAGTAAAGGGGTAAGGATTAGAAAGGTATAGGAAAGGGGAATTAGCATCGCTTTAAGTGAGACTTAGCATTGATGATAATTGAATGCAGGCTTGATAAAACACTCAAAAACACACATACACGAGCACTACAGTCTAATCCCCTATAGGGATAGTAGTTCTTCACTATTCCCCACATTAAGGGGGAACACAACCCATTTTTTTTCTTTTCTCTCGCCCATCTATTGGTGGCTCCTGATCACTTCCTTTTTTCACCATCCTGTATAGCACATCCACACATTGTTTATCTTTTTTTTTTTTTTTTTTTCTTTTATGCACATAATTAAATGGAAAAATTTGTCACTCAGGTAAAATATCACTCTCCCACTATGCCTGCTAAAACTAAAGAAAAAAAAGCTAAGGTCACTGACACTAGTATTGATTGCATTGAAACACCTCTACCCCCGTTTGATATGCAAACCCTAGTAATGCAGTTAAGTAACCTCTTCTCCCCACAATTTGACCTGATCAAAAAAGAGTTATCGGGTATATCTTCTGAATTAATTGCATTAAATACTGAGGTAAAACAGTTTGCTACTAGGATAACGGAAGTGGAGAATAGAGTCTCCGACTTAGAGGACCTAGTGGGGTCACATGAATCAGCCCTAACTGTACAAACAACTAAGATTCAAAATATGCAAGCTCGTCTGGAGGATCTGGAGGATCGCTCCAGACGCAATAATATAAGAATAATTGGTTTACCTGAAACCCAAGAATATACGGATTTAATGGAATTTACTAGTAAGACCCTGCCCCAAGCACTAGGATTTCCTGCGCATTGTCTCCCCCTTCCCATTGAAAGAGCACACAGAACAGGTATGAGTAGACACACAGAAAATAACCTAAGACCTAGAATGTGCATCTTTAAACTATTAAGATACCAAGACAAATTAGAACTCTTAAGACTGTTCAGGAAAATGGATACACTTATAATAGGGGGGAAAAAGATCTTGCTATTCCAGGATTTTTCTGTAGAGACATCTCAGAAAAGAAAGAATATGGCCCCTATTTGCTCGTTAATGATTGAAAAAGGCTTAAAAGCCCGAATGATATACCCAGCCAAAATCATAGTGGAAGAGAATGGTAGTAGACACACATTTAGTGACACTAATGAGGCTAAAGAATTTTTAAGATCTAGATAACTGCCTATTAAGATACAGAGTACTTACAAAAGGGTATAAATGTAGCAGAACCTGATGTTTAATAAGCCCTATTTTATTTACATATTTCTCGGCAATGTTATTATAAAACACATATTCTTTTTGTTTTTTCTCCCCCGGGGGGAGGGGGGGTTCCAACTTTGTTCATTTTCTGTGGTGGTTTCTTTTTCTTGTCTGGTTTTTTTTTTTTTTTTTTTTTTTTTTTCTTTTTCTTTTCCCCCTATCTCCCAGTTAAAAAAGAGAAAATAGGAGATGATGTTTGATGGCTTGAATGTGCTTTCATGGAACGTAGGGGGCATCACCTCACCAATCAAACGTAAACTTATAATTAAAGAACTAGGCAAACATAATCCAAGCATTGTCCTTTTACAGGAAACGCATTTAAAGGAGACTGAAATCTCTAAATTAAAAACCAAATGGGTTGGTGAGGTGTTGGCCACTCCTTGTGTTAACAGAAAGCTAGGTGTTGCTATATTGTTAAATAAAAACTTAACCTATGAAATCAGTAGGATTGAACTAGATAAAGAGGCAAGATATATGATTATACAGATTCAGGTTGATACAGTTAAACTGGTACTTTGCAATATTTATGCTCCAAACAAATTCTCAGAAGAATTCTGGGAAAAAATTAAGGTTAAATTATTCCCATTCACATCCGCCAATCTAATTGTTGGCGGTGATTTTAACATGTCCTTATTTCCAGAAGCAGAAAGATTCACTAAAAAAAATATGAAAATTCACAATAAACATGCCAAATATTTTAAGAGCCTTTGTTCCAAACTCAAGCTCCTCGATATATGGCGTATTAAAAATCCTAATTTACATACTTTCACATGTGAATCCAAATCATATAAATCTTTCTCGAGAATCGATTTTTTATTGGTCTCTGAATCTCTTTCATTAATGAGGATTGAACCCCTGATAAATGATATCCTGATATCGGACCATGCAATCATCTCATTGTCTCTCCAGTTAGGAAATAGGCTTAAACCTGATATTCAAAGTATTCCTTTTCCACGTCATCTATATAATAACACGAGATTTGCCTACTGGTTAAAACAGAAATGGAGAGATTATTGTACACATAACATTTCATACCTCAATAAAGTTCAAATTTTTTGGGAAGCATCTAAAGCCGTGTTAAGGGGAGAAATTAAGGCTTACGTGAATACCAGGAAAAAGAAAGCACTAGCCCGGGAAAGGCAGCTTTCTAATCAGGTTAAAAATGCGTATAAGAAATTATATAATAATCCATCAGATATAAATTGGGGGAATTATAATAAGGCGAGACAGGAAAGGGATATCGTCCTAAGACAAAAATCCCAGGAAGAAGAACAAAAGATTAGCACCAAGTTTAAAGGATTTCATGGATGCTCGGCTAAGTATCTAGCTAGCATAATTAAAAATAGAAAGAAGAAAAATATTATTCCAGTTATTAAAGATGCTGATCAGAGGCACACAGACTCTAGAGATATTAGCCAGGTATTTTTTAATTACTATCAGAAGTTATATACAAATACTAACGGGAATGAGATTAACCAAGAAAATTTCTGGTCACAAGTCACAATACCCAGAATTAACGAGGAACAGCTTACAGCCTTAAACTTACCGATCACTGTACAAGAGATAACTAAGGCAATCAATGAAGCTAATTTAAATAAAGCGGCAGGCCCAGATTGCCTGCCAGTTGAATATTTGAAAATTTTGGTAGAAGAGGTTAGCCCAATATTAGAAAAACTTTTTAATAGCTACTTTATTTATAACAACCCAATATCAGCCTATTTTTCAGCGGCAAACATTACATTAATATTAAAAAAAGGTAAAAACAGCGAAGATCTATCATCATATAGGCCGATATCGGTCTTAAATGCAGACTATAAAATTTTAACATCAATTGTGGCTGCTAGATTAATGAATTGTCTCGATGGAATCATTCATTCGGATCAAACGGGCTTCATGGCATCTAGAAAATCTTCAAAAAATATCCGTAAAGTAATAACCTTTATAGATTATATATGGAATATTAAAAACTCTAAAGGGAAACATTCAAAATATGATACAGCCTTGTTAACCCTCGATGCCGAGAAGGCCTTTGACTCGATTGAGTGGGACTATCTTTTTAAAGCATTGGAAAAATTTGGATTCAAAAATCATTTTGTTCATTTTATACATAACTTATATAGGAATCCAATATCCTTTCTACTGATTAATGGGATATTAACTAAGGCAATTTCATTAAAAAAAGGTACAAGGCAGGGCTGCCCACTTTCCCCCCTACTATTTAACATTGCCCTCGAACCCCTGGCCATTCGGTTAAGGCAGGTATGCATAGGGACTCCTCTAGTTACACCAACACTAAAAATTCTCCTGTATGCCGATGACATTATAATTTTTCTTTATAACACCTCTCAGGCAATACCCATAATTCTAACATGCTTAAACCTCTTCAGCTCGTTTTCAGGGTATAAAATAAACTATACTAAAAGTGAACTGATGTGGTTCCAGAAAACTAAATTTAGTACACGGGAACTTCCATTTAAAGTTGTCGATACGCTTACATATCTAGGTTTACATCTGCATAAAAATCCCCAAAACTGGTATAACTTAAATTACCAAAAGCTTATTCAAAAAATCAAGGTAAATCTAGAAATATGGACAGCGTTTCCCTTATCTATAACAGCTAGAGTCAGTTTACTAAAAACAATTATCTTTCCACAATTGTTATACCCTCTCCAGAATCTGCCGTTACTTCTAAAGAAATCAGACATTAATGAAATAAATGCCATGTTTAACAAGTTCATATGGCATGGTAAGAAAGCGCGTTTGTCTCTTAACAAATTGACTCAAAAACGTGGCACAGCGGGCCTTGCACTACCAAATATTAGTCTTTATAATCTGGCCACTTTAGTCAAAATTGCATTCGATTGGCTAGCAGAAACCAATTGGTTTTCTACAACTGATCTTGAGAGCTATATGATCTATCCTTATTCACTTAAAGCTATTTTACATAATTCTCCGGATGAAATCCCTCTGAGTATACGTTACCTAATATCTTTTAATAATATATTGATAGCTTGGCGTAAATTCTGTCATATAATTGGAGCAAACTATTTGTTCTCTGAATATCTCCCAATAAGAGGTAATGCGGGATTTTTACCTGGAAATTCCCAGGTAATATTTAAAACCTGGGAAGAAAAAGGTTTGAAATATGTTTACCAATTATTACTAGACTCTGGGCAGGTAACCTCATTTGAATCTCTGGTAACGCAATTTGGTCTTCCTAGAAACAGTTTCTTTGCTTATCTGCAAGTAAGGCACTTTATTGGTAGTAAAGATTGGATTCTAGATAGAAATGGTGCATGGTCCGATATTAGAATACATATACAAAAATCCTCAGGTGGAACATCGACAATATCATTAATATATAACATAATGCTGGCTAAGCAAAGTCAAATTCTTTTAGATAAAATATCCGATACGTGGATACCCTATTTCCCGGATATAAACCATGAAAAAATAAAGTTAAGTTTTCTAGCCCTGAGTAAATGCAAGATTTCAATGAATTGGAAAGAATCACACATGAAATTGCTAAATAACTATTATTACACTCCATCTAGATTAAGTAGAATGTTTACATCACGAACATTCCTCTGCCCACGTTGTAGATATATAGAAGCAGATATCCTACATATGTTTGGGCTTTGCCCTAAGATTAATCACTTTTGGAAAAAGATTATTTTTTGGCTTAACAAAACTTTTAGAGTTGAGATCACTATCGGGTTAGAAGAGATTATATTTCTTAAAAATCATACAAATAATCAAGCTCTTCATGAAAATGTACTTAATACAATAATACTACTAGCCAGACATTTAATACTGAAAACATGGAAAGGAAAAATAGCCCCTAGCTTCCCACTCTTTATTAAAGAAATACAAAATCAAATCATATTCGAATCTTTTCATACGCAATTAGCAGGTGAAAAAAAAATTAAAACATTTCTCATAAGATGGCTGCCCATAATTAAAACATATTCCTCCCAAGTTCAAAGGGGTATATTGAATCCCTTTTTGAGTTCGGATAGCTTTGCAGAACTAGTACTACATGGTGAATTTCCAGCATCTTGGATCTCGCTTTACAGAGAAGTTTATTAAGGGTCATCTAAGATCTGGAAGATCATTGTTCTTGATACAGGTCGTATGGACCTAGGATTCGGTCTATGGGAGACAGGGGGGAACCTGTGAGTTTATTCTTTTTTTTTTTTTTTTTTTTTTTTTTTTTTTTATTATTATTTTATTATCCCTCTTTCCATTTTCTTTTTTATTCTTTCTTCAATTATTTTAGGTACAAAAAAGGTTGGTAATCCAAAAGATCATATTTAAAGACATATTTTGAATCTCTGAGGTTAAAGAGTTCATAGACAAAATATACAGATGTGTCTACTGTGTATCCTTTATTGTTTTTTTTCTCTCCTGTTATTTTGTCGTTATTATGTCTTACGTTGTACCTGTATATTGGATTGCAACTAATAAAAAAAAGATTTAAAAAAAAATAAAAATAAGTATTAGCAGTAAGTACCTATTAACCAATACGTATTAGCAGTAAGTACCTATTAACCAATAAGTATTAGCAAGAAGTACCTATTAACCAATAAGTATTAGCAAGAAGTACCTAATAACCAATAAGTATTAGCAGGAAGCACCTATTAACCAATAAGTACTAGCAGGAAGTACCTATTAACCAATAAGTATTAGCATGAAGTACCTAATAACTAATAAGTATTAGCAGGAAGTACCTATTAACCAATAATACTTTCAGGAAGTACCTATTAACCAATAAGTACTAGCAGGAAGTACCTATTAACCAATAAGTATTAGCATGAAGTACCTAATAACCAATAAGTATTAGCAGGAAGTACCTATTAACCCAATAAGCATTAGCAGGAAGTACCTATTAACCCAATAAGCATTAGCAGGAAATACACAACTGTTACAGATGAATTAGTATCAATTTAACTTACCAAAAAAATGTTTTTACTACACATTTGTTTAATAAAAAAAAAAAAAAAAAATCAGCATGTTTGGATCCCCCTCTTTCATACAGATGACAAAAAAAAATTGAGAACATCATCCCTTTAAGGAGCCTAAGTTACATATGAGTTAAAGGGAGATGAAACCCAAAAAATGTATTTCATGATTCAGATAGAGAATACAATGTTAAACAACTTTCCAATTTACTTCTGTTATTTAATTTGAGACACAATTGTAAAGCTAGTATTTTCATATACTCCTACATATATTCCTAACCTAGTTTCTCTATTTCATACCAAATTTTAAATGTGGATCCTTTCACAGATATTCGGCTAATCTTTAGCATTTAAACATTTGAAAACAGCTTGCCAGAACGATCGTGTGAAAAATGGGGTAATCACTGATTGTATAGCATCTGACGTATAGACAGATGATAGACTCAATTGTCTCCAACATCCGGCAAATCAAAAACGTCAAAAAACTCACACCCCTATTGCGGCATCTACTGACATCTTAAGGCTAACAATGATAATCAAGGAGAGTCCGATGCCACCCCCAACATAAACAGTGCACGGCACATTCACATAAGGCTCCAATTCGTCAGAGCCATTAATCCATTGCATCATACGGACAACGTCCTCACAGCAAGCTCGTCACAGAACACACCCCCTAATCTCTACGTCGCATCCCTAGCTTTGACAGCTAACGCCCACACACATCCGTAGATAGATCCGCTCTTGAGACCCCATTCCTTTAACAAGGGATCCCCAACAAAGACCACCAACCTTATCAATCAGTAGTATCGATAGCGCTAAAACAGATACATAACGCTAATTCCCATCAGAATCAATAGTGGGAACACTTAAATAAGCAACAGTCTCGAGACGTATATATCATCACATATCTGCCCAATCACAAACATAAACATTTCAGCCATTCTAAACTGCATATCCAATTGGTCAATAACATACCAATGCAGGCCCTTTCTCTTAATGACTAATAAGATATTACCGAATGGGTACACACCCATTCTCTTTCTAACCATGACTATATAACAGTACTGTAAAATACAACCACGTGTGCACAAAAATAACTATTTATACTAATCATATAGAATGTCTATAATGTCCTAAATATATGGATAAATATTAAATAATATGTCATACTAGATAAATAAGAAAACTAAAAATAGCTCATCACATAAACCTCCTTAGAATAATAATACTGTACACTAATATTTGTGAAAATAAATAATGAAAATAAAAATTCCATAATCCCTCTCTATACTAAACTACAAGGACCACAGGTCGATATATATAATAAGTGATGCATGGTTGCTGATATGAGCAAAATGAAAAAAATAACTAAATACAATATAGCAGTGATAATCCTATTAGTGTAATCTAAGGGAGCCAAAAATATTAGGCTCAATAATAATAAATGCCAACCCTAATCTTGGTTGGACTCCAATAATAATACCAAACCCTGTGATGGTGATAGAACCGATACTAATAATATAGAACTATATCTATATCATACAATCATACAGGGTTTGGTATTATTATTGGAGTCCAACCAAGATTAGGGTTGGCATTTATTATTATTGAGCCTAATAATCCTATTAGTGTAATCTAAGGGAGCCAAAAATATTAGGCTCAATAATAATAAATGCCATCCCTAATCTTGGTTGGACTCCAATAATAATACCAAACCCTGTGATGGTGATAGAACCAATACTAATAATATAGAACTATATCTATATCATACAATCATACAGGGTTTGGTATTATTATTGGAGTCCAACCAAGATTAGGGTTGGCATTTATTATTATTGAGCCTAATATTTTTGGCTCCCTTAGATTACACTAATAGGATTATCACTGCTATATTGTATTTAGTTATTTTTTTCATTTTGCTCATATCAGCAACCATGCATCACTTATTATATATATCGACCTGTGGTCCTTGTAGTTTAGTATAGAGAGGGATTATGGAATTTTTATTTTCATTATTTATTTTAACAAATATTAGTGTATAGTATTATTATTCTAAGGAGGTTTATGTGATGAGCTATTTTTAGTTTTCTTATTTATCTAGTATGACATATTATTTAATATTTATCCATATATTTAGGACATTATAGACATTCTATATGATTATTATAAATAGTTATTTTTGTGCACACGTGGTTGTATTTTACAGTACTGTTATATAGTCATGGTTAGAAAGAGAATGGGTGTGTACCCATTCGGTAATATCTTATTAGTCATTAAGAGAAAGGGCCTGAATTGGTATGTTATTGACCAATTGGATATGCAGTTTAGAATGGCTGAAATGTTTATGTTTGTGATTGGGCAGAAATGTGATGATATATACGTCTCGAGACTGTTGCTTATTTAAGTGTTCCCACTATTGATTCTGACGAGAATTAGCGTTATGTATCTGTTTTAGCGCTATCGATACTACTGATTGATAAGGTTGGTGGTCTTTGTTGGGGATCCCTTGTTAAAGGAATGGGGTCTCAAGAGCGGATCTATCTACGGATGTGTGTGGGCGTTAGCTGTCAAAGCTAGGGATGCGGCGTAGAGAGGAGGGGGTGTGTTCTGTGACGAGCTTGCTGTGAGGACGTTGTCCGTATGATGCAATGGATTGATGGCTCTGACGAATTGGAGCCTTATGTGAATGTGCCGTGCACTGTTTATGTTGGAGGTGGCATCGGACTCTCCTTGATTATCATTGTTAGCCTTAAGATGTCAGTAGATGCCGCAATAGGGGTGTGAGTTTTTTGACGTTTTTGATTGGCCGGATGTTGGAGACAATTGAGCCTATCATCTGTCTATACGTCAGACGCTATACAATCAGTGATTACCCCATTTTTCACACGATCGTTCTGGCAAGCTGTTTTCAAATGTTTAAATGCTAAAGATTAGCCGAATATCTGTGAAAGGATCCACATTTAAAATTTGGTATGAAATAGAGAAACTAGGTTAGGAATATATGTAGGAGTATATGAAAATACTAGCTTTACAATTGTGTCTCATAGTAAACACAGCAGACTGACAGGTAGGGCTACCTCATATAAAATAGCAAAGTGTGGTGATTACTAGATGGAATATGGTCACATTTATTTAGATGTGTACAGTTTGCTCACTGTGTATCCAGAATATGAATCTACTTGTTTTATCAATCTCTCCCATTGGGGTATATTTTAAGTTTATCTATCTTACTAATCTTTCCCATTGGGGTATATTATTATTAATTCATCTAATTGTTACTATTGTTCCCTAGGGGGGGATATACTATGAGAAGTGTTCAGGTGCTTCAATTAATGAGCAATTAAACAAAGGGCTATTGTGATTGGTTCTTAGTGTCTTTTGGGTGTGGGAGTGTACAGGTAACTCAGGTTTATATAAGATGTGTATTTAGAACATATTACATGCCTGATGAAACGGTGTATACCGAGAAACGCGTTGCATGTTTTCTACTCATGATGCATGAGTGATATATGTATTTTATGATTGTTTTTATTACTATTAAATCATTTTTTAAACCATATATCCTCATTGCTGCTGATTATTCCATATCCTGAGCTACCTGGTGATCCTGTCCGTTGTGGAGTATCCTGCTTCATATCCTATACAGCTAGCTGGTTTGCTGTGAAAACCAGCCTGCCTCTATTGGTACATTTGAGTGCCGCTTTAGAATGTGAGTACCCTGCACAGGTTGTAAATTAACCATTGAAACCTTACAGATTCACACAGTTGTGTGCTTTTGTTTGCACCTAGCTCCTGTGTCTTATATTTCTGGACCTACCACTCACAGTCTGCCAAGACATTCAGATTTCTATCTTTGGATCCTGGAGTGCCTTGTACAGCTAGCTGGTCTGCTGCAAATACCAGCCTGCATCTACAGGCACATCTGAGTGCCTTTCCATATTGTGAGTACCCTGCCCTTGCTCTATCTCTGATACTGGTGATTACAGATTCACACAAACGGCGCCTCTTTCCTTGTTTTTCATTTTTAAAAAACGATAAGATAAACATTTTTGCTAATCTACAAAGAAACAAAATACATAGATTATACTTCCATTATCAGAGCATGTACTGTTTTTTTTTTTTAAATTTATTTTACATTTTTAAATTTATCAGAAAAAAATCTACAAAATTCAGAGCAAATGCTATTGTGTGGTCTTTGTATTGTGCCATTCTTGATCATGTAATTCTACTGTATTCAATGGTCCTTTAAGCAAACTTAGTGCAGAAATTGCTTCAAATTAATTGTTGAGTGTAGCACACAGTCTGAAAAGAACTCTGCCAATCAAATTAAAGTGACATTGACCTTTCAACTCTTCACAGGCAGAATGCCAGGAATGTCAGTGTTGAATCTGAGGTCAGTACATGGATGTCTGTGGCTGTGCTTCTGAACTATACCTGACATCCATTGGAATGCCATAATTATATCATAATAATACTCGAGTGAAACAATGCTTTGCTGAACAATATAACATTAAGTTTGTTGGAAATAACTACGTGATAAAATGTGTGCTGGTTACTATGACAATTTAACACATTTGCTGTCCGGAAACTGGTTTTCAAAACAGCCCAAGGAGTTAAAAGAAGCAAAGACATAGAGCAAACCAAACAGAATGAGGGAGTGATGGGGAGACGCAAGGTGGGAAGAAGGTGGAATAAAGGGACGGGGAGTTGCAAGGTGGGAAGAAGGTGAAATAAAGGGACGGGCAATTGCAAGATGAGAAGAAGGTGGAATAAAGGGACGGGCAGTTGCAAGGTGAGAAGAAGGTGGAATAAAGGGACGGGGAGCAGCAAGGTGGGAAGGTTGAATAATGGGGCGGGGAGCCGCAAGGTGGGAAGACAGTGAAATAAAGGGACGGGCAGTTGCAAGGTGGGAAGAAGGTGAAATAAAGGGATGGGGAGATGCAAGGTGGGAAGAAGGTGGAATAAAGAGATGGAGAGCCACAAGGTGGGAAGAAGGTGAAATAAAGGGACGGCCAGTTGCAAGGTGGGAAGAAGGTGGACTAAAGGGATGAGGAGTTGCATGGTGGGAAGAAGGTGAAATAAAGGGATGGGGAGCCGTAAGGTGGGAAGAAGGTGAAATAAAGGGATGGGGAGCCGTAAGGTGGGAAGAAGGTGAAATAAAGGGACGGGCAGTTGCAAGGTGGAAAGAAGGTGGAATAAAGGGATGAGGAGCCGCAAGGTGGGAAGAAGGTGAAATAAAGGGATGGGCAGTTGCAAGGTGGGAAGAAGGTGAAATAAAGGGACGGCCAGTTGCAAGGTGGGAAGGAGGTGGAATAAAGAGATGGGGAGCCACAAGGTGGGAAGAAGGTGGAATAAAGAGATGGGGAGCCACAAGGTGGGAAGAAGGTTGAATAATGGGACGGGGAGACGCAAGGTGGGAAGAAGGTGGACTAAAGAGATGGGGAGCCACAAGGTGGGAAGAAGGTGGAATAAAGAGATGGGGAACCACAAGGTGGGAAGAAGGTGAAATAAAGGGATGGGGAGCCGTAAGGTGGGAAGAAGGTGAAATAAAGGGATGGGGAGCCGTAAGGTGGGAAGAAGGTGAAATAAAGGGACGGGCAGTTGTAAGGTGGAAAGAACTGTATAGAAAAAAACAAACGAAGGGCGACTCCTGGTGCAGACCAAAGAGATATTCAAGACCCTGTATAAGATATCCAAGGTATAAGGGTACTCACATTTAATAGCGCACCTAATGGTGCAAATCACACAAACTGGACTATTAGAGTGGCCCAGTGCACATAACCGGCAGACTCCCAGGTGTGTAAACTCCAATGTTGTTGAGGCAGGTATTCGTATCACATGCTTGGGAGTATAAAAATGCTTTATATTTAAAAAAGTACAAAACATACAATAAAAAAGGTAAAAACCAACAGTATTATTCGCTACGCGTTTCTCAGCGTCTACTGCGCCGTTTCCTCAGACTTATAAGTTATAATCTCACGTATTCTTCATATGTCTGGGCTATGGGGTAGAGTGGCAAGACAAAAGCCTTTTCTTACAAGAAAAACATCCAAGCCAGGCTACATTTTGCAAAAACACATTTTGAAGTCTCCCAAAAGCATGTGGGAAAAGGTGTTCTGGTCTGATGAAACCAAGGTTGAACTTTTTGGCCATAATTCCAAAAGATATGTTTGGCGCAAATACAACACTGCACATCACCAATAGAACACCATACCCACAGTGAAGCATGGTGGTGGCAGCATCATGCTTTGGGGCTGTTTTTCTTCAGCTGGAACTGGGGCCTTAGTTAAGCTAGAGGGAATTATGAACAGTTCCAAATACCAGACAATATTGGCACAAAACCTTTAGGCTTCTGCTAGAAAGCTGAACATGAAGAGGAACTTCATCTTTCAGCATGACAACGACCCAAAGCATACATCCAAATCAACAAAGGAATGGCTTCACCAGAAGAAGATTAAAGTTTTGGAATGGCCCAGCCAGAGCCAAGACCTGAATCCGATTGAAAATCTGTGGGGTGATCTGAAGAGGGCTGTGCACAGGAGATGCCCTAGCAATCTGACAGATTTGGACTGTTTTTGCAAAGAAGAGTTGGCAAATCTTGCCAAGTCAAAATGTGCCATGCTGATAGACTCGTACCCAAAAAGACTGAGTGCTGTAATCAAATCAAATGGTGCTTCAACAAAGTATTTAACTTTTAGTTTAAGGGTGTGCAACCATATTATTTTATTTTTATATTTTTTCTTCCCTCTACCTAAAAGATTTCAGTTTGTTTTTCAATTGAGTTGTACAGTTTATAGTTCACATTAAAGGTGGAAAAAGTTCTGAAATGATTTATCTTTGTCTCATGTTTTACATCACAGAAACCTGACATTTTAACAGGGGTGTGTAGACTTTTTATATCCACTGTATATTTGCTGCCCATCACTGCATTACTTACCCCCTTTGCTGTGCTAGTTCTCAGCCATGTCTGACAGCATGAGAACGAGGCACCTATTTGAGCCTATGGAAGCGCTCTCTCGTGAACGCAATGCTCCCGTGCAATGCAAACACAAGGTTGTATTCACATTGCGGCTAACTTGTAATACCAGCGCACATTTCAAGGAAGCATTATTTTAAGAAATCTGAAGGTAAGACACAAATTCTCTTATCTATTGCTCCAACATTTCTATTCTCCCTGTACACAAATAGTGATACCTCTCTAGTTGGAGCAGGTGCAATACCTGCTCTTCCCACAGCCCCAGTGTCGGCACCACCGGGAATTTTTACCTTTGTGGGATTAAAGCCGTAGCACTATTGAGCATAATATAAAGCAGAGATAATTTTACTTTCTTCTTGCGTTTTGTCGAGAAGTAAAAAATGAAAATACTAGGTTCCTCCTGTAAGTGGATAGATAACACCTTATTAATATATAATATGACAAAAATAATCCCAATTTGTCACAGGACCACCAAATATGAAGCAAGTTAGAGTCTTCCCCAAGCCCCTATAGTCCATTTGATTGTCTGTAGATACACCTGAGGCTGATTGGAGTCAAGTACCACTGGGATCGAAGTGTAAAGTCAGATTTGTGATTCTGAAAGACCCTATCCCATTTTTTAAGATTCATGTGTAGGCAACCTATTCCTACTTTAAAGGGACAGTCTACTCCCCAAATTTGTATTGTTTAGAAAGATAGATAATCCCTTTATTACCCATTACCCAGTTTTGCATAACCAACATGGTTATAATAATATACATTTTACCTCTGTGATTACCTTGTATCTAAGCCTCTGCAGACTGCCCCCTTATTTCAGTTCTTTTGACAGACTTGAATTTTAGCCAATCAGCGCTGACTCATAAGTAACTACACAGGAGTGAGCACAATGTGATATACAGGGCTGGATTTACAGCCCAGGTGCCTGTAGGCACCAAAATCTAAAGCACCTTCAGCAAACTCCGCTCAATGTTTAAATAAGATGGCCGCAGGTAGTGAACCAACAGCACCACAGATGTGCTGGATCTTAGTTAAAGGGACAGTCTACTCCAGAATTTTTATTGTTTAAAAAGATTGATAATCCCTTTATTACCCAATCCCCAGTTTTGCATAACTAACACGGTTATAGAAATATGCTGTTTACCTCTGTGATTACCTTGATTCTAAGCCTTTGCAGACTGCCCCCTATTTCAGTTCTTTTGACAGACTTGCATTTAGCCAATCAGTGCCCTCTCATTCGCAACTGCAAGGGCGTGGTCACAATGTTATCTGTATGGCACACATGAACTAATTCCCTCTAGCTGTGAAAAACTGCCAGATGCATAGAAATCAGGGGCAGTCTTCGAGGGCTTAGAAATATGCATATGAACCTACCTAGGTTTTGCTTTCAACAAAGAACACCAAGAGAACAAAGCAACATTTATGATAAAAGTGAATTGGAAAGTTGTTTAACATTGCATTCCCTATCTGAATCATGAAAGTTTAGTTTTGTCTATACTGTCCCTTTAAGGTCGTTGACTGACCAGTATTTATAATAGGCAGAGACAGGTGTCCCTCTATGGATGGAACCTGTAGGCACATGCCTACTCCGCCTTATTATAAATCCATCCCTGGTTATCTAAATGGCACACATGAACTACTACTGTCTGGCTGTGAAAAACTGTCAAAATGCACTGAAATAAGAGGGGGCCTTCAAGGGCTTCGAAATTTGCATTTGAGCCTTCCTAGGTTTAAACTTCAACAAAGAATACCAAGAGAATTAAACATATTTGATGATAAAAGTAAATTGTAGAGTTGTTTCAAATTGAATGCCCTATCTGAATAATGAAAGTTTAAAGGGACAGTCAAGTCAAAATAAACTTTCATGATTTAAATAGGGCATGCCATTTTAAACAACTTTCCAATTTACTTTTATTACCAATTTTGCTTTGTTCTCTTGGTATTCTTAGTTGAAAGCTAAACCTAGGAGGTTCATGTGCAAATTTCTTAGACCTTGAAGGCCGCCTCTAATCTGAAAGCATTTGGACAGTTTATCACCACTAGAGGGCGTTAGTTCATGTGTTTCATATAGATAACATTGAGCTCAGGTACGTCAAGCTCCTAGGAGTGAGCACTGATTGGCTAAAATGCAAGTCTGTCAAAAGAACTGAACTAAGGGGGCAGTCTGCAGAGGCTTAGATACAAGGTAATCACAGAAGTAAAAAGTCTATTATTATAACTGTGTTAGTTATGCAAAACTGGGGAATGGGTAATAAAGGGATTATCTATCTTTTTAAACAACAAAAAATTTGGTGTTACTGTCCCTTTAATTTTGACTAGATTGTCCCAATTATTTATTTATTTATTTTATTTTTCAATTTTGTTTTATTGAGATAATAAAATAAAGTTTACAAAGCAATATTTTTACAAATTTCACAATACATGTATTAACAGGGACATAAACCCCCAAAGTGTTCTATTCACACAGAGCATGCAATATTAAACAACTTTCTAATTTACTTCTATTATCTAATTCTCTAACATAACGTTAATCTCTTGGTATCCTTTGATGAAAACCTTAAGTAGGATCAGCAGCAACAATGCACTACTGGTAGCTGGCTGCTGATTAGTGGCTGCACATATATGTCTCTTGTTATTGGCTCACCCAGTGTGTTCAGCTAGCTCCCAGTAGTGAATTGCTGCTCCATCAATAAAGGATACCAAGAGAATGAAGCAAATTTGATGATAGTACTTGAAAAGTTGGAAAGTTGCTTAAAATTGTATTCTCTTTCTGAAAAACAAAAGGAAAAGTTTTGATTTTCTGACCCTTTAAAGGGATAGCAAAGTCAAAATTAATCTTGCATGATTCAGCTAGAGCATGTAATTTAATACCCACATACCCTACGCTAGTGGGAGCTAGCTGCTGATTGGTGCCTGCACACATTTGTCTCTTGTGATTGGCTAATTAGATGTGTTCAGCTAGCTGCCAGTAGTGCAATGCTGTTCCTTCAGCAAAGGATAACAAGAGAATGATGCACATTTGATAATAGAAGTAAATTGGAAAGTTTAAAATTGTATATTCTATCAGAATCATGAATGAAAAATGTGGGGTTTCCTGTCACTTTAAATACATCTGTTTATCAGTTTGCAGCATGTCATTTAACTAACTCATTTCTCATAGTAAAAAAAAGAAAACACAACATAAAATAGAGTTTCTATTGCAAAGTAAGAAGGATAATTTGGAAATAAATAATTTAGAAAACAGGTAAAGATTTGGTATTAAAGGGACAAGAAAGCCAATTCTTTTCTTTAACGATTTGGGTAGAACATACCATTTTAAACAACTTTCTAATTTACTTCTATTATCTAATTTGTTTCATTCTCTTGGTATCATTTGTTGAAGGAGCAGCAATGCACTACTGGTTTCTAACTAAACACATGGGTGAACCAATGACAATCGGTATATACAGGGAGTGCAGAATTATTAGGCAAATTAGTATTTTGACCACATCATCCTCTTTATGCATGTTGTCTTACTCCAAGCTGTATAGGCTCGAAAGCCTACTACCAATTAAGCATATTAGGTGATGTGCATCTCTGTAATGAGAAGGGGTGTGGTCTAATGACATCAACACCCTATATCAGGTGTGCATAATTATTAGGCAACTTCCTTTCCTTTAGCAAAATGGGTCAAAAGAATGACTTGACGGGCTCAGAAAAGTCAAAAATAGTGAGATATCTTGCAGAGGGATGCAGCACTCTTAAAATTGCAACGCTTCTGAAGCGTGATCATCGAACAATCAAGCGTTTCATTCAAAATAGTCAACAGGGTCGCAAGAAGCGTGTGGAAAAACCAAGACGCAAAATAACTGCCCATGAACTGAGAAAAGTCAAGCGTGCAGCTGCCAAGATGCCACTTGCCACCAGTTTGGCCATATTTCAGAGCTGCAACATCACTGGAGTGCCCAAAAGCACAAGGTGTGCAATACTCAGAGACATGGCCAAGGTAAGAAAGGCTGAAAGACGACCACCACTGAACAAGACACACAAGCTGAAACGTCAAGACTGGGCCAAGAAATATCTCAAGACTGATTTTTCTAAGGTTTTATGGACTGATGAAATGAGAGTGAGTCTTGATGGGCCAGATGGATGGGCCCGTGGCTGGATTGGTAAAGGGCAGAGAGCTCCAGTCCGACTCAGACGCCAGCAAGGTGGAGGTGGAGTACTGGTTTGGGCTGGTATCATCAAAGATGAGCTTGTGGGGCCTTTTCGGGTTGAGGATGGAGTCAAGCTCAACTCCCAGTCCTACTGCCAGTTTCTGGAAGACACCTTCTTCAAGCAGTGGTACAGGAAGAAGTCTGCATCCTTCAAGAAAAACATGATTTTCATGCAGGACAATGCTCCATCACACGCGTCCAAGTACTCCACAGCGTGGCTGGCAAGAAAGGGTATAAAAGAAGAAAATCTAATGACATGGCCTCCTTGTTCACCTGATCTGAACCCCATTGAGAACCTGTGGTCCATCATCAAATGTGAGATTTACAAGGTGGGAAAACAGTACACCTCTCTGAACAGTGTCTGGGAGGCTGTGGTTGCTGCTGCACGCAATGTTGATGGTGAACAGATCAAAACACTGACAGAATCCATGGATGGCAGGCTTTTGAGTGTCCTTGCAAAGAAAGGTGGCTATATTGGTCACTGATTTGTTTTTGTTTTGTTTTTGAATGTCAGAAATGTATATTTGTGAATGTTGAGATGTTATATTGGTTTCACTGGTAAAAATAAATAATTGAAATGGGTATATATTTGTTTTTTGTTAAGTTGCCTAATAATTATGCACAGTAATAGTCACCTGCACACACAGATATCCCCCTAAAATAGCTATAACTAAAAACAAACTAAAAACTACTTCCAAAACTATTCAGCTTTGATATTAATGAGTTTTTTGGGTTCATTGAGAACATGGTTGTTGTTCAATAATAAAATTAATCCTCAAAAATACAACTTGCCTAATAATTCTGCACTCCCTGTATATATGCAGCCACCAATCAGTAGCTAGAACCTAGGTTCTCTGCTGCTCCTGAGCTTACCTAGATAAAACTTTCAGCAAAGGATAACAAGAAAAGGAAGCAAATTAAATAATAGAAGTAAATTGGAAATTGTATTCTCTATCTGAAGCATAAAAGAAAACAAATTGAGTTTCATGTCCCTTTAATGCCCCCATACTTGGTGTTTGTGTATAAATGTATACATTGCAAGTCATTCTTAGCAGTAGCAAGCCCAGTGACACATAGCCAGAGATAAAAGAGCGTAAAACGGAATGGGGGAGGGACCCGAAGAAAATCCCATCTCTATGCTTTGTGGCCCCAAAGAGATATATTGGATGTTTAGATTACAAACTAGGGCACCTAAGGGTTTGAACTCTAGGCATGACTTGATAAATCATTGTGACTAGTCATGGGCCTCTATTTATGAAAGGTCTTGCGGACCTGATCCGACAGTACGGATCAGGTCCGCAAGACCTCGCTGAATGCGGAGAGCAATACGCTCTCCATATTCAGCATTGCACCAGCAGCTCACAAGAGCTGCTGGTGCAACGCCGCCCCCTGCTGACTCGCAGGGAGGTGTCAATCAACCCAATCGTATTCGATCGGGTTGAATTGCGGCGATTCCTGTCAGTCTGTTCAGAGCAGGCGGACAGGGTTATGGAGCAGCGGTCTTTAGACCGCTGCTTCATAACTGCTGTTTCTGGTGAGTCTGAAGACTCGCCAGAAACACGAACCCACAAGCTCCATTCAGAGCTTGATAGATAGGCCCCATGGAATATACAGCCTCAATGGCACAATATAGTATAATGAGGAGTGTAGTGTACATTTAAACAAATATAAAAATAAATAAACATAAATAAAAAGTACAATTGATGTTTATAATTGATAGTGGAGTAGATGCCTCAATCAATTTATTTAGGGAACTTTTAAATTTAAAAATATAAACATATAAAATATGAAATATTGAGTAATGAAATATAATATGTAGGTATAACATAAAGCAACAGAGCAACATCCAAGTGTCCTTTGCTTAAAACATAGCGTTTATTCTGTTAGTTTAAAAGTCCACAAGCATAATAAAAACTGTATAACAAACAAACAGCTGTGCAGGTAACGCTTACGTGTTTCAGCTAAAGAGCAGTAGTCATAGCTTAAAGGACCAGTCAACACAGTCGATTTGCATAATCAACAAATGCAGGATAACAAGACAATGCATTTAGCACTTAGTCTGAACTTCAAATGAGTAGTAGATTTTTTTTTCTGACAATTTTAAAAGTTATGTCTTTTTCCATTCCCCCTGTACCATGTGACAGCCATCAGCCAATCAAAAATGCATACATGTACCATGTGACAGCCATCAGCAATTCACAAATGCATACACACTTATTCTTGCACATGCTCAGTAGGAGTTGGTTGGTGACTCAAAAAGTTTAAATATAAAAAGACTGTGCACATTTAGTTAATGGAAGTAAATTGGAAAGTTGTTTAAAATGACATGCTGTATCTGACTAATGAAAGTTTCATTTTGATTGAGTGTCCCTTTAATGGAAAACATAAGAAACACACTATTTTAAACCCTTTCTGCACATCTATTGGATAAAAATCTTTACACAGCTGAAAGTGTTTCTTGAAATGACATTAGAGAGCGTTACACATCATCAGTCTGGAGCACAAAATATATAACACAATTAAATGGTAATATTTAAAAATGATTATATAACAGAAGGACAGAGATAACTGAACTGAAACCTAGCGCAAGTGGTGTATATTATAATATAGAACAACATCTCTAGGGTTAACAGGAAAGTTGAATTAGTTGATTAAATCAGATGTGTATTTCAAGCAGTGAAAGGGAGTAAGTATTCAGTCTATGATTACGGCAAGGTGAGCTGAAACGCGTTAGACTGTTGCTTTTGCTCCATGTTAATCAAGTGATTTTTCTTATGGGGATGTTTTTTGAATTTTTATAATAAATGTTGTTTTCCCATATAAATGAGGCTAGTATTCCAACATGATCTCAGTTGGTAAAAATTATGTTAACAATTTATTTTAAATGTCAAACTCAAAAGCCTGTATTAACCAGTAACACTTTCAAAGAAAGCTACATAATCAATGTTGTACACCCATCCTTATATCCTATTGTTCAACAAAATTTTGATCACAGATCGCCCCTTTCAAGTGGGACAGGGCACGCTACTTGTTGTGAAGGGAAAGTGTACCGTAAAACTGGATTCCACGAAATGGATTTCCAATGGCTTGTTATACTAGCTGACCAGTATAAAATGAATGGGAAATAGATCCTTTAGGTTTATTTTGAATATAAACTAGCTAGTTTTGCTCTTTGAAACCGCAACCCATTAAATTGGTTGAACTTGCAGGGATATTAATTTCCTTACATTATCACGTTTTATGCACCCACATAAAGCCTCCTTATCTAATCTCTGTATACTTAGAGAGAACAGTTGACGATAAATATTTCTCTACTACCTCCCACTGGGAGTGTAATTTCTTCTCCTGGTTATGTTTACACAGCTTTTCCATACCAAATACTTAAAGGGACTGTCAAGTCAAAATTAAAGTTTCATGATTCAGATAAAGCATGCAATTTAAAAGAAACTTTGCAATATACTTCCTTTATGAGAACCTGCACATTATTTTTATATGCACACTTTCTGAGGTTTCAGCACCTACTGAGCATGTGCAAAATTGCACATTATGTACGTAAATGCATTTTGTGATTGGCTGATGACTGTCACATGATACAGGGGGAGGGAAAATTGGATTAACATTGACATTTGCCAGAAAAATAATTTCTACTGCTCATTTCAAATTAAAAGTAAGTCCTATTGCATTGTCTTTTTATTGTGTATTTTTCAGTTATTCTCTATGTTAATGGATTTTACCTTTTATTTATTTCTTTTAAAACTATATTTGTGCAGTGTCCATTACTTCATGTTGAAGCCCTACAAGGAGGCTGTGGTCTCTAAAAGAAGTATTTTTTTAACCTGATGTCATAAAACTGCCAGAGCTAGTTTAGACTACATAAACAGGAAGTCAGATTTGGTCATGCTCAGAATTTAAAGAATGTAACTTAAGTTTCAAAAATGTCTCCACTCTTATCACACTGAGGGGAGGGGCTACAGTGAGAAATTCTAAGTGTTAATTTTGCAAGAAAACAAGTAAGTTGTTTGCTGTTGTTTTTACTATTTATGTTTCGTTTTATGTTTACTTTGATTTAACATATTTTTTTTTACCAAAAGAGCACTGTTTAATATCCCTTAAAGGGACAGTTTAGTCTAAAATTTTCTCCGCTTTAGTTTGTTCCCAATGATCAATTTTGCTTACTGGAGTTTATTAAATTGTTTACAAATAGATCACTTGCCTTTATATCAGCAATTGCAATAGCTGAATTTCCCTACCAATACTGAAGAAATTACACTCCCAGTGTGAGGTAGGTGAGATAAGTAATAAAATGTTCATTTCCCAGTTCTCTCTGAGTATTGGGCTTTGGTGTACATACAGAGATACACATTTGTGTGTAGAGAAAGTGATAACATAAGGTGCTCTTCAAGCTCAACCCATTTTAATTGTTTGTCCTGTCAAAGAAAACTCCCCAGCTATTTCATATATAAAATGAAACCTAAAGAAACAATTTTTCATATGTTTTATACTCTGCTGCTGGCATAACACGTAATTGAAAACACATTAAAGGGACATGAAACCCATTTTTTTCATGATTCAGATAGAGCACAACATTTTAAATACCTTTCCAATTTATTTATCTTATTTGGTTTGTTCTCTTTGTATCCTTTGTTTAAAAGTGAATCTTGGTAGGCACAGAAGCTGCTGATTGGTGGCTGCACATATATGTCTTTTGCTATTGGCTCTCAGCTAGCTCCGAGTAGTGCATTGCTGCTCTTTCAACAAAGGATACCAAGTGAATTAAGCAAATTAAATAATAGAAGTAAATTGGAAAATTGTTTAAAACGATAAGGTCTATCTGAACCATGAAAGAAAAATGTTGGGTTTCATGTCCCTTTAAAGGACCACGCAATGCAGTAGAATTGCATATTTAACAAGTACATAATAAAAAGACAATGCAATAAAAGTTATTCTGAATTTCAAACAAGCAGTAGATTGTTTTCTGACAAATGTATTTTTGCTCTCATTTTTCCGGTCCCTGTATCACGTGACAGACATCAGCCAATCACAAACTAGTATACGTATACCCTGTTAGCTTGTGCACATGCTCAGTAGACTTTTGTTCCCCAGAAAGTGTGTATACAAAAAGACTTTGCAAAATGTGATAATGGAAGAAAATTGGAAAGTGTCTTAAAAACGCATGCTCTATAATATAGAGTCTATATGAATCTTGAAAATGTATTTTGACTTGAGTGTCCCTTTAAGGGGAAACAATATTTAAAGTATATTGCCCTTTTAATTACTTTCAACAAGTATGATCTTTCTGTTCTTTTCTAATGTAATTGACTTTCTTTGTGAATTCAGATCAAGTGTAATAAGTGGTGCATCTCACTTCACATTTTTCCTCCAGGCAAAGATCTTTATAAATTTAGAGCTTCCTAACTCTTGAAACTCAAACGGAATTCCAAAACTTTTTTGTAGTTACAAAGCTCTCAGGTTACAGTTATCAATGAACAACACAATCGTGTTAGCAACCATGAATTCCCATTGTCTACAGAACATATCAAAGAGATAAGAGTCTCTTAGCACTATGTAATTACTGTAACACATTTTGCTATTGTTTGATGTTTTTCCTCTTCAGGACAGACCCTGAAGCACAACTCCTAGTAGAAAAATGTAAAAGCATTTATGTCCCAACTGTTTCATTTCAACTTTATGGGAGATTAAAAAATAAAGTAAACATTAAACTTTCATGATTCAGATAGAGCAGCAATTTTAAACATATTTCCACCTTACTTCCAATAACAACATGTGCACAGTCTTTTTATATTTACACTTTTTGAGTCGTGAGCTCCTACTGAGCATGTGCAAGAAATCACAGAATATACGTATATGCATTTGTGATTGGCTCATGGCTGTCACATGATACAGGAGGAGAGGAAATAAACATAAAAAAATTGCCAGAAAAACATATACCACTCATTTAAAGTTCAGACTAAGGGGTAGATTTACCAATTTGAGTTCAGTGTCCCTTTAATGAAAAACATAAGGAACACACTATTTTAAACCCTTTCTGCACACCTATTGGATAAAAATCTTTACACAGCTGAAAGTGTTTTTTGAAATGACATTAGAGAGCGTTACACATCATCAGTCTGGAGCACAAAATATATAACACAATTAAATTGTAATATTTAAAAATGATTATATAACAGAAGGACAGAGATAACTGAACTGAAACCTAGCGCAAGTGGTGTATATTATAATATAGAACAACATCTCTAGGGTTAACAGGAAAGTTGAATTAGTTGATTAGATCAGATGTGTATTTCAAGCAGTGAAAGGGAGTAAGTATTCAGTCTATGATTACGGCAAGGTGATCTGAAACGCGTTAGCCTGTTGCTTTTGCTCCATGTTATTCAAGTGATTTGTTAGAATATCTCTATTGAGAGACTTTTTATTGAGAGACTTTTATATTTTATATAACCACTCAAATTGTGTTTGTGTATATGACATGTGGTGTATTCTCAATATTTAATTCATATTCTTTATTTCATTTTTCATTTTATTTATATATTGAAAATCTTTAGATTAGTGTGTACAAAATTATAAATCTACATCAAACATTCACACTGGTTATACAAGAATCTGCAATAGATTCAGTATAACATTGCAGACTAAGCACTGAATTTGTTTCTTCTTGTGCTTTAAAATAAATACTGACTTTTATGTCTTATTTTGGTATTTTTGTAAAGTGCTTTGAGTCTAACAGGGAGAAAAGCGCTATATAAATCGCAAATTATTATTATTATTATTATATATTATTAAATATTATCATTCATTTTCATTAAAGTGAATGTAAATGTTTAAAAGCTACAGGTGAAAATGTTCACCAGTAACTTATATTTACTTTCAGTGCGCTGGAAAACCGCACTAAGGGCTAGATTTATTAAAGCTGAGGCGTACAGGGGCGTGTATACGCGCCCCTGTATGCCTCAGCTCGCCTGTGGCGGGGCGAAAATACCCACAGGTATTCGGCATTGCACACGAGCGCAATTTTGCCTCGCGTGCAATCCTGCCCCCTGCCCGCGCACAGCCAATCATGCGCAGGCAGGAGCTGTCAATCTCCTCGGTCTGACTAGACCGAGGAGATTGAATTTCGCCAGATTAGAGGTGGCGAAGAGGCTAAGGAAGCAGCGGTCACCAGACCGCTGCTTGATAAATGACGGCGAGCAAGTTCTTGAGAGAACTTGCTGCCGTAGGGGCTTAATAAATCTAGCCCTAACTCTGTCCTCTGCCGAGATCCCCGGCCGCGCTAATAGGAGGCTTAAAGGGACATTAAGCTGCTGTGCAAAACTATCAAAGTATAGTAATTACTTTTGAATTTCATCCTGTTCCTGGTGTTCTTTCATTATCAGTTTTCCTATTTTATTAGCTTAAACGGACATTCTGGTCAAAATTGAAATGCACATAGATGAATTACAGTGTTGAACAGAAACAAATTTGCAATATACATGTTTTGGCAAAAATGCTTCTAAAAGCTATCACTGTTTTAGTGTTTACATTTTTTTCTCTGCACGTGCATGTGAGGCATAGCTAGTTATTCTCAGTGCACCACCATTTTAAATCATGCAGCAGCTCAAAACACAAGTGGGGCTTGGATCATGTCAGCTGAGTCATTACCAGATTATATAAGCATTTTAGGCTCTCAAATCAAGTGCTGTGTTTAAAATGCTGGTGCATGGCACATACTAACATACTGTCTTGAAACAGCTATAGCTTTCACTAGGAGCATTTTTGCTAATACATGTATACTGCAAAAATGTTTCTATTTAAAAGTGAAATGCGTCCATGTCCATTTGAATTTTGGCTGGAATGTCCCTTTAAAGGTGCCAGAGACTGAAGCACCGCCTCTTCATACTGGGCGCCGCCATCTTGAAGCTCAAGTATTCTCGCAGCCTGTGACAGAAGCAGTGCACGCTCACAGATCAGTCCAGGCTAAGCCTCCTGCTGCATGGCCCTGGTTCAGCACGCTGAAGGTATTAACCCCTAAAGAAAATTTAAAGGAAACAAAGGAATACTGACACATTTTGTTGTTTCATTCAGATTTTCATTTTGTTACAACAAAATGAATATACGATTTTGGTTGTGTGGTCCTTTACACCAGTAGCACAGTCCAAATGGTACAGCACTTAGATAACAAGGTGGTGCAAGCTGTAAGGGTACCACACAAAACCCTTAAAGTAGTAACACAGTCCAAAGAATTCAGCAGCACTCACCACTATGCAGAAAATTCCATCTTTTATTGGGATATTCAAAGCAGAAAAGACAACGTTTCGGACCTCTAGTCCTTAGTCATGACAGTCATGACTAAGGACTAGAGGTCCGAAACGTTGTCTTTTCTGCTTTGAATATCCCAATAAAAGATGGAATTTTCTGCATAGTGGTGAGTGCTGCTGAATTCTTTGGACTGTGTCCCTTTACACCAGTAGGCAATATTACAGATATATGTGTGTTCCTGTATACTAGAGAGCAATAATACAGTTGTATGCTCTTGTTCCTGTACACCAATGAGCAGCAGTACAGCTTCATGCACTGGTATCCCTAGGTGTCTCATCAAATAACAACAACATACTAAAGGACCGACTTGATCCCTTGCACCCTATTTTTCAATTATATTGATATTACTGCAAACAATGTCCATGTGAGCTCTTGAGCACATCAGTTGTGCATCTATGGGGTTTCTGCAAATATCCATTTAAGTTTAAAAAAGTTTTGCCCTAGTTTTAACATTTTCAAAAATCCACATTATAGCACAGTTTCAGTGCTTCTTCGCAGTGTCCTTCCTTCTTTTATGCCTTAGTTTCTGTCACTGAAAACTGGTACGTCCCAAACATGAAACCCTTTGCAAAGTGACACACTCCGGACTGATACATGGATCAGAAAAGGGGGCGGAGTACAAGCAAGGAACGTCTTTGGTAAGCTATGGTAAGCTAATAAACGTGGACATTGAGATCGGATTCGTCCACAGTCCTACACAAAGCCTTGAAACCAACTTCACAATGAAAGTCTAACCTTTAAATACAAAATGTCCAAACTTTATTGGATAAAGCTTAAAAGCAATACCTTGTCATGGATACAGTATCAAATTGAAAAACAGCATGGTACACAGTACATCCTACGCGTTTCAGCTTCAGCCTTTCTTAATGAAGTAAGTATTAAACCTCCTCCTCATTCTGTATTTATAATACAAGAGTTGTCTCAATCAACCAATCACAAATACTCATCCTATCCTAAGCTACAAATTAGCAGGTACCTCAACAACATATCATTATTTTCATACACATTCTCTATGTTTTGATACATTACTATCAAGTTACATAGTATTACCCTACTTAGGTACGTTTATTAGTAAGACCATTTTATATACAGGGATCGATGCCTAATTAGGGCATAAACAGGACAGGGAGAGAGCATGTTTATCTAAATGTATACTACTGATTATGCTTAGTATAAACTTACATCATACTCCTTATTAGTTCCTTTGTGGATGCTATGTTTGCAAAGTACAGTCCAGAATTAGACCATCAACCGGGAAATGTGCCTTACTAGGCCAGGTGCACGTAGGATGAGCTGGCAACCTCCAGCTAAAAACATATGTCAAAAGAAGTACTCCACAGCACCATAGAATCCTCAAACATATCCTTTATTGAAGCATACAAACGGACAGGTATGCATACCTGTCCGTTTGTTTGCTTCAATAAAGGATATATTTTAGGATTCTATGGTGCTGTGGAGTACTTCTTTTGACAAATATTTGCAAAATAAATATCCAAAAAACCTCTTTCGGACCCAACTTGTTGTCCCCCTCTCTCTTGTGGATGTTTGGATATTTGTTCTAGTGCTTGAAATTTAAAATTGGAAACACCACCACTTTTAATATGCTTAGCCCCTGATGTTGTAACAAAGGGATCCTCTATGTCCTGTAAGTGCTCTGAAATGCTGTCTTTCAAAGGTCAAGTAGTACGACCTATATACTGTTAGTTACATAATTTGCATGTTATCAGATAAATTATGAATTTACTGCTGCAATTCATATAGGTTCCAATTGCAAAACGCCTGCCTGTTACAGTGGAACAAATGTTTTTTTTCATATCTGTGCATATGTGCATTATTCACAGATTTGACTACCACAATGGAAAAAAAACAGTCAATTGGAATTATGATGGAGATAATTTATTGCCCAAAGTAGGGGCCCATTGTGCCACAAATTTACAGCCCTGATGGATAAATGGAGAGTGGAGACAGTTTGGGTTCATTATATAATATAGATAACGCATTAGAAATTACATTCATAATCTTATTAAATTCCTGTGAGTATGTAGTATTAAAACTCATTTTGTTTCCAAAATTATTTTTCCTCTGTCCTTCCCTATATAATAAATAATTTTAGATAATTTAGCCACCTCCTCCTTAGACTTCTGGAGATGCTCCAAATTATATCCTCTCTCCAAAAACCTAGATATTAATTCATCTGCAGATCAATCCCAAACACCACCTACAAATGCCTAAACTTCACAATAAATGACCTAAGTGTTCCCCTCTAGACAGCCTGGACTACTCTCCTGGATTGCCTTGAAATGCCCTGTGTTACTCAGCTCCGGAAGGGGGGTATTCTAGACCTTAACATTTGTGGGTTTAAAAGCTTATTTACAAAGCTACAAATCACAGATGCAGGGGATAACAGGTTGTGGACTTCATATTTGGATGTGCTGCAGCAAATAAATTGGGTTCACACCCTGAGCCCCTCCTAGAATCACTACAATCAGCCATATTCCAAAACCTCTCAGTCTTGGGTTATAATAATATAAATAGCAGACGTGTACAGATAAAAAAAACCAAACATTATGGACCCATTTTTTTACCCAAGACTAGTTCATGGGATCATTCAGTTCAGCCAAATTTTGACAACATTTTTAACAGAAATGTGTTAACCCCTTATTTCCCATGGCAAACATCTTTAGGGTAGCAGAATCGCAGCTGCACAGGAGCTAACACTTAAAGCAAGTTATAGATAGAGTGTACAGTTTTTCTCCCCTTTAATGCAATCCCAATAAACAATTTTATCTGCAGGAAAATATTACATTGCTTACAAACAGTAAAATAGTTTTACTTTCTCATTTAAAATAGCTATTTTGCCTGTTGTATCCGATCCTACACTAAAAATATTAATAGTTAAAAACACAGTGCACATTTAATTTGTCCCTGATTTTCCATTTTACCTGGTGGAGTGTAGACATGAGTATTTCGTTAGCACCCGAATGCGGAAGTATGCTCTATTTGGCTCTTCTTGGAGCTGGATTGATTCTATGCAAATCCAGATCTTAACGTAGTAATCTTGCACAAGGATCAACACAGCCCCGAAAAGAGCAGAATAGCGCATACTTCAGCATTCAGATCCCAACAAAGAATCTGAATGCACATACCTACTGAAGTATTTTAAATTGTTTTAAAATAGTTCCTTTACCATTATTTTGGCATTTGAAATAGCTGTGTTTGCCTGTGGTGCACTGTCCTCACCTATACTGAACATTTCAGTACTTCAGAATTGGCTATAGAAAAGCTATGTAAATATAGCCAGCAGAAGAAATTATTCTCCCAATATGGGAGGGGGGAGATTAGTAATACTCATTTCGTATACAAAAATAAACCTAAATGAGCAAATACCCATGCGTTTTATACTCTTTCGAAACACATTAAGCTTAAATCAGTTTTATACTACATGGTACCTTTAAAGTATTTGGTAGTGCTACAAGCCAGCATCAGCACAAGAAGATCTTTATTTTTTTAATGGGGCAAGAATCGTAGTGGCAGAAATCCTGGCCCTGCAGGCCATGTAATGCTGGGGTGCCTGCAGGTAAGAGGGGCCTGCTGCCTGTCCGGGCCCTTGCAGGGAAACGTCATCTGCTGGAGGTCAGTGGAAGGGAGCAGAGGGAGGCCTAAAACAACAATTGTCGAGGGGCCTAGAAAAAAACTTGTTCTGCTCTGGGCAGGATTATCAAGAACCATATTGAAGCTTACATACTTTTTGTCTAACACAGTATTAAATCAACTGCTGTATTGCAACTAAATATTATAAAGCTTTAGCTTTAAAAGCCTTTCCCACAGTCTGCCTGTAAAAAAGACTTCAGCAGAAATACTTTCCCGCCTAAAATAACAGTTTTTAAATGAATGAAGAAATAAATAAAAAAATGTGTGAAATAAATGTAAAAATACACCAAAATTAGTGATATTTTTCAAATGCACATGTCTAAATATGTGTTTAACCTCTGATCATATCTAGAAAATGTAGACTTCACATGTCTCTTAAAGTGAACTTAAAATGGAAATTTCAATTTATATTTCATTTATAACACTTAAAACACAAAAAAAATCCACTAATTTAATAAAAAATTAAAGCTACAATCTAGATCTGATACATTTAATTATGTACGCCTAGATTACGAGTTTTGTCGGTAAAGACCCGCGGTGCTAACGAGGCTCTTTTTTCCAGCGCACCCTTAAGCCAACGCTGGTATTACGAGTTGTCTGAATGGCTGCGTTAGCCTCAGAAAAGGGAGCGTTGAGCAAATTTAGCTTCCCTTCAACTCTCAATACCAGCGTTGCCTTTGGTAGCGGTAAGATGGAAAAACGTGCTCGTGCACGATATCCCCATAGGAAACAATGGGGCTGAGCTGGCTGTAAAAAAACCTAACACCTGCAAAAAAGCAGTGTTCAGCTCCTAACGCAGCCCCATTGTTTTCTATGGGGAAACACTTTCTAAGTCTACACCTAACACTCTAACATGAACCCCGAGTCTAAACACCCATAATCTTACAATTATTAACCCCTAATATGCCTCCCCCGCTATTGCTGACACCTGCATTTTATTATTAACCCCTAATCTGCCGCTCCAGACACCGCCGCAACCTACATTATCCCTATGAACCCCTAATCTGCTGCCCCTAACATCGCCGACACCTATGTTATATTTATTACCCCCTAATCTAACCCCCCCCCAACGTCGCCACCACCTACCTACACTTATTAACCCATAATATGCCGACCGGACCTCGTCGCCACTATAATAAATTTATTAACCCCTAAACCGCCGCACTCCCGCTTTGCAAACACTATAATACATTTTATTAACCCCTAATCTGCCCTCACTAACATCGCCACCACCTACCTACAATTATTAACCCCTAATCTCCCGCCCCCAATGTCGCCGCTACTATAATAAAGTTATTAACCCCTAAACCTAAGTCTAAACCTAACCCTAACACCCCCTTAAGTTAAATATAATTTAAATCTAGCAAAATAAATTTCCTATCATTAAATAAATTAATCCTATTTAAAAATAAATACTTACCTATAAAATAAACCCTAATATAGCTACAATATAATTAATAATTACATTGTAACTATTTTAGGGTTTATATTTATTTTACAGGCAACTTTGTATTTATTTTAAGTAGGTACAATAGCTATTAAATAGTTAATAACTATTTAATAGCTACCTAGTTAAAATAATTACAAAATTACCTGTAAAATAAATCCTAACCTAAGTTACAAATACACCTAACACTACACTATCAATAAATTAATTAAATAAACTACCTACAATTATCTAAACTAAAATACAATTAAATAAACTAAACTATAGTACAAACAAAACAAAACACTAAATTACAAAAAAAAAATTACAAGAAGTTTAAACTAATTACACCTAATCTAAGCTCCCTAATAAAATAAAAAAGCCCCCCAAAATAATAAAATGCCCTACCCTATCTTAAATTAAAAAGTAATCAGTTCTTTTACCAGCCCTTAAAAGGGCTTTTTGCAGGGCATTGCCCCAAAGTAATCAGCTCTAATACCTGTAAATAAAAATACAATCCCCCCCCCCCAAAATTACAACCCACCACCCACATACCCCTACTCTAAAACCACCCGATCCCCCCTTAAAAAAACCTAACACTACCCCCCCCCCCCAAAGATCACCCTACCTGGAGCCGTGTTCACCCAGCCGGGCACCGATGGGCCAGAAGTGGACATCCAGAGTGGCAGAAGTCTTCATCCGATTGGGGCAGAAGAGGTCCTCCAAGCGGCAGATGTCTTCATCCAAGCGGCATCTTCAATCAAACGGAGCGGAGCGGAGCAATCTTGAATCCATCCGACGCGGAGCCATCCTCTTCGTACGATGTCCTAAGTCCGAATGAAGGTTCCTTTAAATGACGTCATCCAAGATGGCGTCCCTTGAATTCCGATTGGCTGATAGGATTCTATCAGCCAATCGGAATTAAGGTAGGAAAAATCTGATTGGCTGATGTAATCAGCCAATCGGATTGAACTTCAATCCGATTGGCTGATTGGATGAGCCAATAGAATTGACCTCGCATTCTATTGGCTCATCCAATCAGCCAATCGGATTGAAGTTCAATCCGATTGGCTGATTACATCAGCCAATCGGATTTTTCCTACCTTAATTCCGATTGGCTGATAGAATCCTATCAGCCAATCGGAATTCGAGAGATGCCATCTTGGATGACGTCATTTAAAGGAACCTTCATTCGGACTTAGGACATCGTACGAAGAGGATGGCTCCGCGTCGGATGGATTCAAGATGGCTCCGCTCCACTCCGGTTGATTGAAGATTGAAGATGCCGCTTGGATGAAGACATCTGCCGCTTGGAGGACCTCTTCTGCCCCGATCGGATGAAGACTTCTGCTGCTCCGGATGCCCACTTCTGGCCCATCGGTGCCCGGCTGGGTGAACACGGCTCCAGGTAAGGTGATCTTCAGGGGGGTAGTGTTAGGTTTTTTTAAGGGAGGATCGGGTGGTTTTAGAGTAGGGGTATGTGGGTGGTGGGTTGTAATGTTGGGGGGGATTGTATTTTTATTTACAGGTAAAAGAGCTGATTACTTTGGGGCAATGTCCCGCAAAAAGCCCTTTTAAGAGCTGGTAAAAGAGCTGATTACTTTTTAATTTAGGATAGGGTAGGGCATTTTATTATTTTGGGGGGCTTTTTTATTTTATTAGGGGGCTTAGATTAGGTGTAATTAGTTTAAGCTTCTTGTAAAAAAATTTTTTTGTAATTTAGTGTTTGTTTTTTGTACTATAGTTCAGTTTATTTAATTGTATTTTAGTTTAGATAATTGTAGGTAGTTTATTTAATTAATTTATTGATAGTGTAGTGTTAGGTGTATTTGTAACTTAGGTTAGGATTTATTTTACAGGTAATTTTGTAATTATTTTAACTAGGTAGCTATTAAATAGTTATTAACTATTTAATAGCTATTGTACCTAGTTAAAATAAATACAAAGTTGCCTGTAAAATAAATATAAACCCTAAAATAGCTACAATGTAATTATTAATTATATTGTAGCTATATTAGGGTTTATTTTATAGGTAAGTATTTATTTTTAAATATGATTAATTTATTTAATGATAGTAAAATTATTTCGATTTAAATTATATTTAACTTAGGGGGGTGTTAGGGTAAGGGTTAGACTTAGGTTTAGGGGTTAATAACTTTATTATAGTAGCGGCAACGTTGGGGGCGGGAGATTAGGGGTTAATAATTGTAGGTAGGTGGCGGCAATGTTAGGGAGGGCATATTAGGAGTTAATAAAATTTATTATAGTGTTTGCGAGGCGGGAGTGCGGCGGTTTAGGGGTTAATACATTTATTATAGTGGCGGCGAGGTCTGGTCGGCATATTATGGGTTAATAAGTGTAGGTAGGTGGTGGCGACGTTGGGGGGGTCAGATTAGGGGGTAATAAATATAATATAGGTGTCGGCGATGTTAGGGGCAGCAGATTAGGGGTTCATAGGGATAATGTCCGGTCGGCAGATTAGGGGTTAATAAGTGTAGGTAGGTGGCGGCGAGGTTGGGGAGGCAGATTAGGGGGTAATAAATATAATATAGGTGTCGGCGATTTTAGGGACAGCAGATTAGGGGTTCATAGGGATAATGTATGTGGCGGCGATGTCCGGTCAGAAGATTAGGGGTTAAAAAATGTATTATAGGGTTTGCGATGTGGGGGGCCTCGGTTTAGGGGTTCATAGGTAGTTTATGTGTGTTAGTGTACTTTTAGCACTGTAGTTAAGAGCTTTATGTTCCGGCGTTAGCCCATAAAACTCTTAACTACTGACTTTTTTTTGCGGTTGGAGTCTTGGAGGTAGAGGCTCTACCGCTCACTTTCTCCAAGGCTCGTAATACCAGCGTTAGGCAAATCCCATAGAAAAGATAGGATACACAATTGACGTAAGGGGATTTGCGGTAGCCTCGAGTCGCGGAAAAAAAGTGAGCGGTGAGCCTCTACCTGTCAGACTCGTAATACCAGTAATACCAGTAATACCTGTCAAGAGCACAAACATCTATTTGTGAAAAAAAAATGAAAACAAAAAAAATCAAAAGACATTCTATAAATGTATAAATTGGGTTTCTCAGGGAATTAAAGTGCAAATAAAAGACAAAACATATGTGTTTAAATTGATTACTGTATGTAAATTTTGCATTAAAGGGACAGACTAGGCAAAAATAAACTTTCATGATTCAGATAGAGCATGTCTTTTTAAACAATTTTCCAATTTACTTTTATCACCAATTTTGCTTTGTTCTCTTGGTATTCTTAGTTGAACGCTTGACCTAGGAGGTTCATATGCAAATTTCTTAGACCTTGAAGGCCACCTCTTTTCAGAATGCGTTTTAACAGTTTTTCCCCACTAGAGGGTGTTAGTTCACGTATTTCATATAGATAACACTGTGCTCGTGCACGTGAAGTTATCTGGGAGCAGGCACTGATTGGCTAGACTGCAAGTCTGTCAAAAGAACTGAAATAAAGGGGCAGTTTGCAGAGGCTTAGATACAAGATAATCACAAAGGTTAAAAGTATATTAATGTAACTGTGTTGGTTATGCAAAACTGGGGAATGGGTAATAAAGGGATTATCTATCTTTTAAAACAATAAAAATTCTGGTGTAGACTGTCCCTTTAAACATCCTAACTTGGGCCAGCACAAATGATATTCAGTGGTGCTCAGTATTTCATAAACAATAAGACACAATTGGGCATTTCAAATTGTTGGCTAAAATGTTTAATTAAAGCATTTTTTAGGCGCACAATATTTATATAGCACACCCTATACTTTCAATAAAAAGTGCTAGAAGGGCATTCATTATCCTTGTATTACAATTTTATTAGAGTATTTTTTTCTTTCATAATACAAATATAGCACACAATTTAAAACAACTTTCCTTCTTTCCTTCTATTATTTAATTTGCTTCATTCTCTTGGTATCCTTTTTTGAAGGAACAGATATGCATTACTGGGAGATAGCTGAACATATTGGGTGAGCCAATGAATAGAGGTTTATATATTCAGCCACCAATCAACAGCTATCTCCCAGTAGTGCCTTTGCTGCTCCCCAGTCTACCTATGTATCCTTTTCGACAAAGGATACTAAGAGAACAAAGCAAATTTGATAAGAGAAGTATCAGTTGATATGTAATATCACTGGATATACAGTATATTGTAGTCATAACTAAACAAAAAGCAAGTCTAGTCTTTCTGTATAACTGATTTGTGTTTTACATTTATTGATCAAGAAAAGGGAAAAAATAAAAAATTCTCATTTAACATTTACCCATTTGTCTCACAGAAACATCAGAAGCACAATGGATGTGGCTGAGGATAAAGTGTGTTTATTTATTTTTGGTAGAAAATGGATTAAACTTATTCTAGCGACAGAGTGCTCTATTCACTTTATTGATTTTTCTAACCTGTTTTATTAGGAAATGTTGTTAAATTGTCCAGACGATGAGGCATTTTCTCTCAGAAGTGATTGTAATTGGATAGATTTTAGACAATCAGAGTGTCTCAATAGTAACAACCCCCCAGAAAACAACAATAAGTTGGCAATGTAGTCAATGGGGTCTACTGGGAGCCTTTATTGTCAAAGTCTTAAACAGCTCCAAATTTTGTGCCAAACTTGATCCAATGAGCCTGTAACTGTTCTATAAATGGCCACAAATATGCTGATATACTCACATGACTGGGATTCTAATTGTTCATTTCCATGTCCAACTTTTACCTGGCTTACCCATCTTCCTGTTCCTTTCCTATTGCTAATTGTCTCCCTGATTGTTTGACCTCTGAACTGTTTACTGGCTTTTCCCCTACAGATTTGATCTGGTTTTATGCATGATATACTGACTCGTTGTTCTGACCGTAGCCTGGCATCTGCCTGATGATTCTCTACTTTGGTTCCAGACTCCTCTTATTTTAAGCCCATGCCAACCTTGTTCAGTGACCGCTACAGGTAATTTCTGTAAAGGTTGAAAGTAGGATTGGGACTAAGTCATGCAAAGTGGCTCTGGCTAAATACAAGTTGTTGCTATATTTACATTACATTGGTGCACAGTAATATTATGTCAGGTGAGCTCTATGAATTTTATTTACACGTATAGTCTTTCTTCTCTTTGGGTAGTACTAGTAACTGTGTTTACGTATGACTGTAGACTTGTATTTGTTTGTATATGGGATTAAATGCTATATAACTATCACCTGTGTTTGTGAATTGTATGCTAGAAAACTAACCACATTTAATGAGATCTTAACCAATTTACCTAAGTGGATGTCTCTCGTAAATAACCAAGGAGGCGAGCCAAGAAAACTGGGATCTTGTTCACTGAGTTTTAATCAATGCTCGAGCCTTAGATTTTCTTTTAAATAGCTATAGCGATATAAAGCTAGTGAACAAAAACTGAAATTATATATTGTAAAACATATTTCTATTCTTTTGAAGCAGCAATGCCCTATGACATGTAGAGATCTGCCTGTGCATGTATAAAACAGTAATATATAAGTTAAAGGACTATTAAATTAAACATTTGTGTCATACATACAAAAGATAATGATATATCTAACGTTATATTAGTTTAATTCAGTTTTGAAACTAAAAGGAAAGCGCATGCTTGTGCATATCTGGTCTGGGGTGCTAACTGGCTGTTAAAGACAATGCCTACAACTCTATTAGCATATGTTTTTTAATTAAAATAAATAAATAAATATGTGTATATATATATATATATATATATATATATATATATATATATACTATTCAACAAAGCGGGAAGCTACCTTACGTGATGTTTTTTATCCCCGTCTTCAGACAAAGTATTAAACCCTGCAACGTCACAGTATTAAAGAGTGAACTGATGATTGACAAGTCCCGGAGAGTGCTTCCTGTATTAGTGAATATTGTCTATTTCCTGAATGCACCCTGGACGATTGAAATACTATGTTACTGTTACTGGGAGTGCTGCCCTGTTTAACTGTGTATATATACAGTATATATATATATATATATATATATATATATATATATGTATACAGGGGTGGAAAAATATCGCTATGGTTTACTAGTCTGGGGTTAAACGCTACTAGCCCAGAGGGTAAAAGTTACTAGTCCACTAAATGTTAAAAATAGGAAAAAGTCAAATTTCGAAGTTATCCGCTACAATTCTTGTTCCAGGACTAGTGGACCACTTAAAATTTCAAGCCATGTCTATATATATATATAATTGTTTAATGACTGGAGCATCTGCTTTTTCAGACAACAATAATACTTTAACATATTTTCTATGCAAAAAAAAAAATCAAAATTAGTTCAGCATCTACAGAGTCAGCTTAGAAAGATAAGGAAAAAAATATCAAGACTGTGACGTCTATGAACTAGTTTAATTCTAACTGTAGATAAGAAATTTCAGCTTTCAGCGACGTTATCACTTTTTTCCTATCTCCCTATATTTGTTTTTCAGTGATAAAACAAAATATATATAAATGTTAGTTAAATTTAGTGAGATTCAACCGCTTGTGCTCTAATCCCTGACCTGACAGGCAGGTATACAGCTCATTATGTTGCAACCCTATGTAGCGCACATTAAAGAAGAAAATGGTTTTCGTTGCCACTTGATACCAAATATAGCAACTTCAATGTTGCCATAGCCAAAATGTCCCTGCAGCAATATTGCCTGTGTAGGAATGTTACATGGCCAGTGGTGTATTTTAGCCTAGTCTAGACACTAAAAAAATTCTGATGCCCCTGAATCCACCCACTCCTAACAATTCTCATATTTGTTGAATATTTCTTAAAACCAGAGGCCCAGGGCACATGAAGACACATACAGGGGTCTTGCCCCTCTAATAGATAACCAAGGGATTTTTTTCATTTATAATAAAATAATAAATAAAATATTTAGAGATCATAGACGTTGGAAGTCATCATGCCATAAAAATACCCTCAAACATAGCTGCCCCCAATAAATCTGTTGCCCTAGCATAGACCTAGTTAGCAAAGTAAAATGTATTCCTTTGTGCTGGATACATTGCTGTCAGGATGGGCAAAGTCCTCTGTTCTGCAATTTGGAGCAGCCCTCACTAGCATCTAAAGCTAATTCAACTCTTAACAAGATCTTCCAATTATCCCAGTTGTCCTACATTTTGTAGGAAGGTTCCATTTTGGGAAATCTGTCCCACTTCTCTCCTTTCACTGTAGTTGTCCTGTTTCCACAAACTTAAACTGGGCAATACCCAGCTATACCAACCTGGCCCTGTAGAAAGTAACGGAGCTTGCTGGAAAGGAAGAGAAAAGTTATCAAGCAACGCACTATAAAATTAAATAATGCAGTCAATGCAAATCAGATTACTCAGCGTTTAGTGTATGGTATCTTATAGTTGGCTCTTATTGGGTACATGTTTTTTTCCAGTAGAGTAATAAGTGTTTTGTGTATTTTGTCACAATCTCGTCACCTTTTAGTTTGAGAGAAAAAACAGCAAGAACTGCAGGGGAAATGTTTATAGAATGTATTACACCTGGCCAGAAATGCTTGAAACATCCATGTAACACCCCTGTTCATCAAATATGAATTTCATAGCATTTTGTGCAGTGTAGTTTTATTATGATTTTCCTCTGTAATTTCAATACGATTTTTAATTTATTCATAGGACACGATTTTCGCAGAATTGTTATGTTAAGATTTTTAATCCAAATAAACTATACAAATTTTCACATATTTTTTATTTTAATACTTTAGTTATTTGTTTTATATGATTTTTAAATTATAATTTATTTGTGAGCCCTGTTGTAATGTATGCGTCACCTTCACATATTTAAAGAGACATGAAACACAACATTTTTCGATCATGATTAAGACAGAGAATACAATTGTAAACATTCCAATTTACTTCTATTATTTCATTTGCTTTATTCTTCAGATATCCTTTGATGAAAAAATAGCAATGCACATGGGTGAGACAATCACAACAATCACACAAGGCATCTATGTGCAGTCACCAATCAGCAGTTACTGAGCCTATTTTCTAAGAAATCTCAAAAGCCCAGTGAGCTTTAAATAATGGGGCCCTAAGTGCTACCACATTGTACTTTTATTATAAGAAAGATATCCCTTTATTTACCATTCCCCAGTTTTGCGTAACCAACACTGTTATAGAAATATACCTTTTACCTCTGTGATTACCTTGTATCTTAGCTTCTGCTGACTGCCTCCTTATCTCAGATCTTTTGACAGGCTTGCATTTCAGGCAGTTAGTGCTGACTCTTAAATAACTCCACGGGCATGAGCACAATGTTATCTATATAAAACACACAAACTAACGCCCTCTAGCTGTGAAAAACTGTCAAATGCATTCAGATAATAGGAGGAGTCCTTCAAGGGCTTAGAACTTAGCATATAAATCTACCGAGGTTTAGCTTTCAACTAAGAATACCAAGAAAACAATGCAAATTTAGTGTTGAAAGTAAATTAGAAAGTTGTTTAAAATTACATGCCCTATCTGAATCATGAAAGTTTAATTTAGACTTTAATATTCCTTTAAAGCAATTCTATAGTATGGTCCTTTAAAGGGACATTTACATTTACAATTTTATGGGCATTACTTTCACTGGAGATATTTGAAAAAAAACACATCAACACTGGAATGCAGTGAAATCCAGATTTCAATATGGTGGCACTGATCACTAGAGAGAGGCAGGAAATAACCTCAGTTAAATTGTAATGAAATAATGGGATTAATAGATAACTTTTGTTTCCAAGGTTAATACAGTGATTCTGTTGGAGGAATGTAATAGCAAAAATGGATTACTGTAGTAAGCCATTGATACTTATGGTGTTACATTCTAACAATATAAGAGGATTTTTGGATTACATCACTGATCTTGTTGCAGCTACATTGTTACTTTGGATGAATGTAAGGAGATCAGCACATGACTACAGGGAATTTACACAGAGTTGGTGCTAGACCATAACATTAGGGTACCTGAAATGTTGACCGCAAAGCTAAATATCAAAGTTGCAGGGGGTACTGATGGGATAAATTATTTTTAATTACCTATTTCTACTTCCACTTTTTTTAAGGAGTATTTAAATGGACAGTCAACACCAGAATTTGTGTTCTTTAAAAAGATAGATAATCCCTTTATTACCCATTCCCCAGTTTTGCATAACCAACACAGTTATATTAATATACTTTTTACCTCTGTGATTACCTTGTATCTAAGCCTCTGCAGACTGCCCCCTTATTTCAGTTCTTTTGACAGACTTGCATTTTAGCCAATCAGTGCTGACTCCTAGGTAAATTCACGTGCGTGAGCTCAATGTTATCTATATGACACATATGAACTGATGCCCTCAAGTGGGGAAAAACTGTCAAAATGCATTCAGATTAAAAGCGGCCTACAAGGTCTAATAAATTAGCATTTGAGTTTACCTAGGTTAAGCTTTCAACTAGGAATACCAAGAGAACAAAGCAAAATTGGTGATACAAGTAAATTGGAAAGTTGTTTAAAATTAGGGACATATATAAAAGAGCTACTGTGCAAACAGTGGTTGTGTGATATAAAGCAGTATTAACATGGATACGTTATCTGCTTATTTATGACTATTACTAGCCAGCCTCAGAAGGTTAGTAATTTGTAAAACTAAGTTACAATATGGCAGCATTTCTCAATTAAACAACACTTGGGGGAAATGGAATAACCCCAATTGTTCACAGGTAAATTACAGGAAAAGGGGAAATATACATTAAAACATTTTGCAAGTTTTTTTGTTGTTGTTTTTTTTAAACATACATGTAATTAAATGGTTTATATTTAAATTATTGATGTCCCTTTCAATGCTCCCCTTTGCCTGGTCTGTAAAAAGTTGCTCTCTTGCAAATTTAAAGGGACACTAAACCCAAATTGTTTCTTTCATGATTGAGATAGAGCATGTCATTTTAAGCAACTTTCTAATTTACTCCTATTATCAATTTTTCTTCGTTCTCTTGCTAACTTTATTTGAAAAAGAAGGCATCTAAGCTTTTTTATTTGTTCAGAACTCTGGACAGCACTTTTTTATTGGTGGATGAATTTATCCGCCATTCAGCAAGAACAACCCAGGTTGTTCACCAAAAATGGGCCGGCATCTAAACTTACATTCTTGCATTTCAAATAAAGATACCAAGAGAATGAAGAAAATTTGATAATAGGAGTAAATTAGAAAGTTGCTTAAAATGTCATGCTATACCTGAATCACGAAAGAAAAAATTTGGGTTCAGTGTCACTTTAAGTAATGGCTATAGAAAGGCTATGCAAGCACAGCCAGGAGAAGAAAATAAACTCCCAGTGGAGGTTGGGAGAGATAAGTAATAATACGCACATTTTCAAATTTTCTCTCTAAATATTGGGCTTTTGTTTGCAGACAGAGATAATATAAAGAATCATGCATGTGTATAGAAAGTGATAAAATAAGGAGATTTGAATTCCATGCAAGCTCAAGTCATTGGAAACACATTAAAGGGATAGTTAGGTCAAAATTAAACCTTCATGTTTCAGATAGCGCATGCTATTTTAAATAACTTTCCAAATTATATTTCTATTATCAAATTTGCTTTATTTCTTAATATCCTTTGTTTAAGAGTAAATCTAGGTAGTCTGATAGGAGCTTAGGAGCGTGCATGTGAATTTAGAGTCCTAGGGCAGCAGTGTTTGCAACTATGTATAATGCTGCTTCAAACAAAGTTGCAAACATGCTGCTACATGGCTAGAAACATGTGCACACTCCTGAGCACACCTAGGATTATTCTTTAACACAGAATAGCAAGAGAACTAAGCAATATTGATAATAAAAGTCAGTTATTCATACTCTATTCAATACATTTAAGTTTTATTTTTAATTTACTGTTCCTTTAACAAAAAACAGTTTTACAGTACACTGCCCTTTAAAACATTCACAATAGTTTCAATAGTTTCAAACTCAATTTTTGAGCTTTCTCAGATGGAGAGTTTTTTTGTTCTTTTCTGAGTCCATGATGAATTTAATCTATGGGATCACTACAGGTTTTTCTGCATCACTGCAGCTACTAACATTTTATACTCAGAATGTGATCCCTGTCTAACTCTTATAGGTAAGATTACAATATTGATTTTTGTAAACCCATTTCAATGGAAATCAGACAGCAATGAAAGGACTAATCTAACTGGTGCTGAAAACATCAATGCCCTCATTTTGCATCAAGTGGCAATACATATATTTAATTACCTTAAAGGGACAGTTCACCCAAAAATGTTCTCCCCTTTAAATTATTCACAATGATCATTTTTACCTGCTAGAGTGTATTAAATTGGTTACAAGTAACTCCTTTACTCCTATTTTAGCATTTGAAATAGCTGATTTAGCTTGTGGTATAGCCACCTATACTGAAAGTTTCGATACTGAAGTATACGCTATTGACAAGCCTAAGTAAACACAGCCAGCAGAAGAAGTTACACTCTCAGTGGGGTGCAGGATAGTTAAGTAATGAAATGATCATTTTCCATTGTTCTCTCTATAAGACCTATTTATAAGTGCAGGCTCAGGTCCAACAGACCTCGCTGAATGCGGAGAGCAATACGCTCTCCGTATTCAGCATTGCACCAGCAGCTCTTGTGAACAGCGGCCTTTAGACTTAACACATGCCCTCAAGCTCCATTCGAAGCTTGATAAATGGGCCTCTGTGTATTGAGCTTTGGTTTTCCAGCCAAATAAAAGATAAGGAGGCAAGTTTGTGTACACAAAGTGATAACATAATAAGATCTGATATCACCTTTAAGTTCAACCCATTGTAATAGGCTGTGGTTTCAAAGCACAAAATCAGCTACTTCAGATACACATATAAGCATGAAAATGCAATTTCTCAGATATTTTATACTCTGCAGTTAGTTTAACAAGTTATTTAAAATATATTAATGAAAAAACAATTTGACAGTGTACTGTCCCTTTAAGTTGCATCCAATCCTTGGATGTATTCATCAAACCTTTTGTCATCCTGACTTCCTGACTCTTCTATTTGTAGATATTTCTTTAAAATGAAAGGGACAATATTATGCCAGTTATGAATAAAGAAGATAAGTTGATCTCTCAGAGAATGATTTGCTTTAGATTTACTGTGCTACCTGAGAAATTTCTTTGAATATATTAGTTTTAATAAATTATTGTATGAATCCAGTAGGTGGACATTGCAAAGAACCATGAGTTTGACATAGGACATATGTGGGATTGTGGTAATCCGCTGGGTAGGGATTCCATTCATTTTATATCTTACCAGCTTTTTCCATAACTAACCTCAGACATTTTTTCATGACCTCCAAATAGAGAATAAAGAACTAGTTTTCAACAGTTATCTAGCCTCTCTCTGGAGGTCATGAAAAAGCAAAACAATTTCTGAGGTCAGTTATGGAAAAATCTGACAAAATATAAAATTAATGGCATCCCTACCCAGAGGGTTACCTGTCCTCAGACCTCCCTAACAGGCCAGATTTTGAGGATATCTTAACTGGAGCACAGGTGAAATAATCAGCAGCTTTGTAAACATGGCTATTTTACCAAGGTAATCCTGGAAATCTGGCATAATAGGGAGGCCTAAGGACAGTTTTTAAAACCTGTGGGTAGAGTGAATACTCCAGGATTCTTAAATGGTATAAAAATTGTTGCTGTAATTATTAATTAATAAGCACTGAACATTTTTAAAATGTTTTTACCTTTTATCTCCATTTCCAAACCTTCATTTGTGAAGTGACCATTATATCTGGGCACAGCCCTACAAGGAGGCTGTAGTATCTACAGGAAGGCTTATCTAGTTTGATGTCATAAAACGTCTAAAGTAACATGAGCTTGTTTAGTGTTAAGTGAATAATAGATAAACAGATTTCCCCATGCTCAGAAGAGGCAGAATGCAAGTTATCAACGTGTCAGTCCAATACCAAGGTCCCTATATTAAAAACATTGACAGACTGACAAGAAATTGCCTGTTTGGGTTCACCAGGCCCGCAGTCCATTGGTCTGTTTATATATTCTAAAAAAGTGAGCTGAACCTCATTGTGGCAATGTGTCTTTGATAGGAAGCAAAAGTCCACCGACGTCACCACTGAGCTGCGATGTAGGCGGCTAGGTGGGGTAGGGCTGTCTTTAAAGGGACAGTCTACACCGGAATTATTTTTATTGTTTAAAAAGAAAGATAATACATTTATTACCCATTCTCCAGTTTTGCATAACCAACACAGTTATATTAATACACTTTTTAGCTTTGTGATTACCTTGTATCTAAGCCATATATCACCAGTATCAGAGCAGCATCGCCACCCACTGAAAGGTATGGTAAGACGCCTCTTGGCGATGCTGCCTTTAACCCTTTGAGTGCTAATGACGGCTCTGAGCCGTCACAGAGTTTCTCACTCTGGTGCTAATGACGGCTCAGAGCCGTCATGAGCACTCTCCCACCTTGAGGGAGATCTGGGGGCTCCTTACTGCTCCTACCCCGGCAATCGTGCCTGTAGAGTGACAGGCATCGCTGGGGCTTCACGTGATGAGCAGTGACGTCACGCGCAATTACATGATGACGTCACCGCGCAGCTTTATTTATACTTAACAATGTTAAGTATAGGAGGAGGGGGCATGCTGCTTAGAAGCCTGTATCTCAGGCATCTAAGCAGCTACAGACCCCCAAGACCCATTGTTGGAAAGGTAATCACTTAACCTTTCCAAAAGTGTAAGTCTTGAGGGTCTGTAAAAAAAACAAAAAGTTAAAAAAAAAATGTTTTCAAAACTTTCAATAATAATAATAATAATAAAAAAATATATATTAGCACCCAGGTGGGAAATGGCTTAGCAGCCAAAGGGTTAAACAGTTCTGTCATCCCTTTTGAATATTTTGCTGGCTTTCTCAACATTGCAATGGATCGCTTTTGAATATCTTGCTGCCTCGTTGCACTTTTGATCACCAGGGTCTTATAGAGAACAAATGACATTAGATTGCTTATCTCTCTTCTACCTCCCACTGGGAGTAAAATGTATTCTGCTTGCTATATTTACACAGGTTTTCTATAGCCTATACTTAAAAGGACAGTAAAGTCATAATTAGACATTCATGATTCAGACAGAGCATATAATTTTAAACAACTTTCCAGTTAACTTTTATTATTTAATTTAGTCCCTTCTCTTGTTATCCTTTGTTGAAGGGCAGGCCTGGGCTGGCCATAGGGCATACAGGGCATTTGCCCGGTGGGCCGGGAACAGTTGTGGGCTGGGCCTGGTTGCCTTAGCCCCACTCAGTCAGCCACCAGCATTATTATTTGTTTATGATGGAGTGCCAGACCTGCCTCTCACTGCCTTGCTGTGTCTGTGAGCCACAGAGAAGCAACTCCTCTTGATGATACCTTTTTTAATGCCTGTGGGTGCCTTTGTTTCTGTGATTGTGGATGTCGGGGGTGATTTGTCTGTGCATGTGGGTGCTGCTGACTTCCTGTGGATGTCTTTGTATGTTTTTTTCTCTCTGAAAGTACAGCTTATGTGTGTTGATAAGTGCCCAGGTGGATGCTATTTTGAGTGATTGGAACTACACAGGCTTTATTTAAATGTGAACTGTTTTTTTTTAAATTACATTACACTGTTTTAATATTTAATGATAACCAATTTACAAAATACAGTGATAGAAGGATAATACAAACTTTTAATGCTTTTGTAAATCAAACTAGTACCTTATACTTGTCAATTTTGAGTTATGGCTAAATAACAGAAAGTGTAGGGGAGTGGGCTGCTCTGTCTTAAAATGTCCCGACAACTTTTTGGTCCCAGTCCGTCCCTGTTGAAGGGTTTATCTACGTAAGCAGCTGGGTACTAGCTTCTGATTGGTGGGTGCATATTTGACATTGGCTCACCCCATGTGTCCAGTTAGCAACCAGTAGTACATTGCTGTTCCTTCAACAAATGATACAAAGTGAATTAAGCAAATTTGATAATAGAAGTTAATTGCAAAGTTGTTTAAAATTGGTTTATCTACCTAAATCACGAAAGAACATTTTTGGGTTTCATGTCCCATTAAATTTATAACTTTAAGTATATGTAGGGATACCACAGGCAAACACATCTATTTTAAATGCCGATGTTAAGGTAAATGAGCTATCTCTAACAAATATATACACTACAGCAGGTAAAATGGATGATTGAGAAAAAATTAAAGGGGAGAAAAATTTAGAGTAAAGTGTATCAACTTTACTAGAAATAAATTACTGTACTATACTGAATTCCTTTGTGTGCTTGACAATTTATACCTGAGTTTTGACAAGTTGACGGATTCTGAAAATTACTTACATTAATTTGGAGACATTTGAACTTATTCCTTGTGCAAAATAAATGAGATATTCCACTTTTCTAACCAATTTTTTGAGCTCATATTTTTAAGGTATGAGGTTATGTGATTTATTTCTCTTTTGCACATTACAATAAGGAACTCTTTTAAGGAGAATTGTTTTCAACATTTGATAAAATTACATTTTTTTAAAGGGACAGTTAGCAACTTGAGTTTGTAATATAAAATGTTTAACTATGCTTAATAAAACAACTTTTCAATATACTTTATTATTTATTGTGTCCTTCTTAATGTATATTGTGAATTTTCTAATACTTGAAATGTACACAGCAGACCTCTTATGGCTTACTCGGCTGTATATCTGTTCCTAATTGGCCTCATTTGATAACAGCTGAAAACAAATGCAGTTTATATTAACATAACAACCTTTGCCAGCCTTGTTTACCTCACCAAAGCCTGGATTGGTTATTACAAGCAATGGGTGGAGTTTAGCTATTGAAAATCAATCACAGCAAACAAGGTGTTTTAAAATGTTTACACTTGGCTAAAATGTTATTTTATAGCAAGACAAACAAAATGTCTTGGAATTACAAGGTGTTTAGTGTCCATTTAAATGGACATAAAATATTTTTTTTTTCTTCCATGATTCAGATAGAGCATACAATTATAAACAACTTTAAAATTTACTTCAATTATCAAATTGACCTTCTTTTCTTGGTATCCTTTGTTGAAAAATATTAAGGTAAACATAGAAGCTTGAATGTCTCCGCAATACTATATGGCAGCAGTTTTGCAAGAATGTTGTACATTTACAAGAACACTAGAGGGCAGCACTATTTCCTGTCATGTAGTATTCCAAACATGTGCATGCTACCTATCTAGATATCTCTTCAACAAAGAATAACACAAGAACAAAGCACATCTTATAATAGAAGTAAATTGGAAACTTTTTTCAAAATTGTATGCTCTGTCTGAATGGTTTTAAATCTTATAATCAGATTGACATGTGTTTAGCATATGCAGTCTTACAAATGTCTATGTCTAAGTTATGAACATCACAGCCTCAGATATATCAAAACAGAGCCTCTAACAGTCCGGACAACTATCATCTGCTGTTCCTCTTTCTCCATTAAAACTTGAAACCTCCTAAACACTGCCAAGAAAATGAGTCTCTACATCAGCCACTTGACCCCACCCCCATAGGTGTCCATTTAATGGAACACTAAATGCAAAATTAAACTTTCATGATTCAGATAGAGCCTTCAGATGTAAACAACTTTCCAGATCCCTTCCATTATCAAAATGAGCCCAATCTGTTTATATACATACTTTCTAAGGTACCAACTTCTACTGAGCATGTGCAAGTATTCATAGTATATATATATATATGCATTTTGTGATTGGCTGATGACTGGCACATGACCGGGGGGGGGTGGAACTAACTGAAATGTGGCAGAAAAAAAATATATTACTCATTTGAAGGTCAGACTAAGTGCTATTGCATTTTCTTTGTATTATGCATGTGTTAATTATGCAAATCGACTGAATTTACTGGTTCTTTAAAAGGACATTAAGCCCAAAATTTTTCTTTCATGATTCAGATAGAGAATACAATTTTAAACAACTTTACAATTTACTTCTATTATTTAATTTGCTTCCTTCTCTTGTTATTCTTTGCTGAAAGCTTTATCTTGGAAAGCTCAGGAGCAGCAGAGAACCTAGATTCTAGCTGTTGATTGGTGGCTGTATATGTATATTGCTTGTGATTGGCTCACCCATGCGTTCAGTTAGAAACCATTAGTGCATTGCTGCTCCTTCAACAAATGATACCAAGAGAATGAAACAAATTAGATAATAGAAGTAAATTAGAAAGTTGTTTAAAATTATATTCTCTATCTGAATCATGAAAGAAAAAAAAAATTGGGTTTCATGTCCCTTTAATAAAGAAAATCCAGACCCACTTTACAGCAAAGCAAGTTATCAAGTTATAGGAGTATTCACTATGATGACATACAAATATATCATTTAGGCACAATAGTTTGAGACATCTGGAACATAAATATGGAAACTATAGATTGTAAAAAATATCAGATTCATCTAGATTGTAAATTCCCAAAGGAATAGGGCCCTCAATTCCCCCGTGTATTTGTCTGTAAAATGTTGTCTATTATTGTATTGTTTCTCTGTTGTACTTTTTATCTTTGTACCCATGGGGAGTGCTGCGGAATCTGTTGGCGCTTTATAAAACATAATTTATGCAAGAACTTACCTGATAAATTCATTTCTTTCATATTAGCAAGAGTCCATGAGCTAGTGACGTATGGGATATACATTCCTACCAGGAGGGGCAAAGTTTCCCAAACCTCAAAATGCCTATAAATACACCCCTCACCACACCCACAAATCAGTTTAATGAATAGCCAAGAAGTGGGGTGATAAGAAAAAAGTGCGAAAGCATAAAAAATAAGGAATTGGAAATAATTGTGCTTTATACAAAAAAATCATAACCACCACAAAAAAGGGGTGGGCCTCATGGACTCTTGCTAATATGAAAGAAATGAATTTATCAGGTAAGTTCTTACATAAATTATGTTTTCTTTCATGTAATTAGCAAGAGTCCATGAGCTAGTGACGTATGGGATAATGACTACCCAAGATGTGGATCTTTCCATGCAAGAGTCACTAGAGAGGGAGGGATAAAATAAAGACAGCCAATTCCTGCTGAAAATAATCCACACCCAAAATAAAGTTTAAATGAAAACATAAGCAGAAGATTCAAACTGAAACAGCTGCCTGAAGTACTGTTCTACCAAAAACTGCTTCAGAAGAAGAAAACACATCAAAATGGTTGAATTTAGTAAAAGTATGTCAAGAGGACCAAGTTGCTGCTTTGCAAATCTGATCAACCGAAGCTTCATTCCTAAATGCCCAGGAAGTAGAAACTGACCTAGTAGAATGAGCTGTAATCCTTTGAGGCGGAGTTTTACCCGACTCGACATAAGCATGATGAATTAAAGATTTCAACCAAGATGCCAAAGAAATGGCAGAGGCCTTCTGACCTTTCCTAGAACCGGAAAAGTTAACAAATAGACTAGAAGTCTTTCGGAAAGTCTTAGTAGCTTCAACATAATATTTCAAAGCTCTAACCACATCCAAAGAATGCAATGATTTCTCCTTAGAATTCTTAGGAGTAGGACATAATGAAGGAACCACAATCTCTCTACTAATGTTGTTGGAATTCACAACCTTAGGTAAAAATTCAAAAGAAGTTCGCAACACCGCCTTATCCTGATGAAAAATCAAAAAAGGAGACTCACAAGAAAGAGCAGATAATTCAGAAACTCTTCTGGCAGAAGAGATGGCCAAAAGGAACAAAACTTTCCAAGAAAGTAATTTAATGTCCAATGAATGCATAGGTTCAAACGGAGGAGCTTGAAGAGCCCCCAGAATCAAATTCAAACTCCAAGGAGGAGAAATTGACTTAATAACAGGTTTTATATGCACCAAAGCTTGTACAAAACAATGGATATCAGGAAGATTAGCAATCTTTCTGTGAAAAAGAACAGAAAGAGCAGAGATTTGTCCTTTCAAGGAACTTGCAGACAAACCGTTATCCAAACCATCCTGAAGAAACTGTAAAATTCTTGGAATTCTAAAAGAATGCCAGGAAAACTGATGAGAAAGACACCAAGAAATATAAGTCTTCCAGACTCTATAATATATCTCCCTAGATACAGATTTACGAGCCTGTAACATAGTATTAATCACAGAGTCAGAGAAACCTCTTTGACTAAGAATCAAGCGTTCAATCTCCATACCTTTAAATTTAAGGATTTGAGATCCTGATGGAAAAAAGGACCTTGAGACAGAAGGTCTGGTCTTAACGGAAGAGTCCACGGTTGGCAAGAAGCCATCCGGACAAGATCCGCATACCAAAACCTGTGAGGCCATGCTGGAGCTACCAGCAGAACAAACGAGCATTCCTTCAGAATTTTGGAGATCACTCTTGGAAGAAGAACTAGAGGCGGAAAGATATAGGCAGGATGATACTTCCAAGGAAGTGACAATGCATCCACTGCTTCCACTTGAGGATCCCTGGATCTGGACAGATACCTGGGAAGTTTCTTGTTTAGATGAGAGGCCATCAGATCTATTTCTGGAAGCCCCCACATTTGAACAATCTGAAGAAATACCTCTGTGTGAAGAGACCATTCGCCCGGATGCAACGTTTGGCGACTGAGATAATCCGCTTCCCAATTGTCTATACCTGGGATATGAACCGCAGAAACTAGACAGGAGCTGGATTCCACCCAAACCAGAATTCGAGATACTTCTTTCATAGCTAGAGGACTGTGAGTCCCTCCTTGATGATTGATGTCTGCTACAGTTGTGACATTGTCTGTCTGAAAACAAATGAACGATTCTCTCTTCAGAAGAGGCCAAGACTGAAGAGCTCTGAAAATTGCACGGAGTTCCAAAATATTGATTGGTAATCTCACCTCCTGAGATTCCCAAACCCCTTGTGCCGTCAGAGACCCCCACACAGCTCCCCAACCTGTAAGACTTGCATCTGTTGAAATTACAGTCCAGGTCGGAAGAACAAAAGAAGCCCCCTGAATTAAACAATGGTGATCTGTCCACCACGTCAGAGAGTGTCGTACAATCGGTTTTAAAGATATTAATTGAGATATCTTTGTGTAATCCCTGCACCATTGGTTCAGCATACAGAGCTGAAGAGGTCGCATGTGAAAACGAGCAAAGGGGATCGCGTCCGATGCAGCAGTCATAAGACCTAGAATTTCCATGCATAAGGCTACCGAAGGGAATGATTGTGACTGAAGGTTTCGACAAGCTGATATCAATTTTAGACGTCTCTTGTCTGTCAAAGATAGAGTCATGGACACTGAATCTATCTGGAAACCCAAAAAGGTTACCCTTGTCTGAGGAATCAATGAACTTTTTAGTAAATTGATCCTCCAACCATGATCTTGAAGAAACAACACAAGTCGATTCGTATGAGATTCTGCTAAATGTAAAGACTGAGCAAGTACCAAGATATCGTCCAAATAAGGAAATACCACAATACCCTGTTCTCTGATTACAGACAGAAGGGCACCGAGAACCTTTGTAAAAATTCTTGGAGCTGTTGCTAGACCAAACGGTAGAGCCACAAACTGGTAATGCTTGTCTAGGAAAGAGAATCTCAGAAACTGAAAGTGATCTGGATTAATCGGAATATGTAGATATGCATCCTGTAAATCTATTGTAGACATATAATGCCCTTGCTGAACAAAAGGCAGGATAGTCCTTATAGTTACCATTTTGAATGTTGGTATCCTTACATAACGATTCAATATCTTTAGATCCAGAACTGGTCTGAAGGAATTCTCCTTCTTTGGTACAATGAAGAGATTTGAATAAAACCCCAGCCCCCGTTCCAGAACTGGAACTGGCATAATTACTCCAGCCAACTCTAGATCTGAAACACATTTCAGAAATGCTTGAGCCTTCGCTGGATTTACTGGGACACGGGAAAGAAAAAATCTCTTTGCAGGAGGTCTTATTTTGAAGCCAATTCTGTACCCTTCTGAAACAATGTTCTGAATCCAAAGATTGTGAACAGATTTGATCCAAATTTCTTTGAAAAAACGTAATCTGCCCCCTACCAGCTGAGCTGGAATGAGGGCCGCACCTTCATGTGGACTTAGAAGCTGGCTTTGATTTTCTAGAAGGCTTGGATTTATTCCAGACTGGAGATGGTTTCCAAACTGATACCGCTCCTGAGGATGAAGGATCAGGTTTCTGTTCCTTGTTGTGACGAAAGGAACGAAAACGATTATTAGACCTGAATTTACCTTTAGATTTTTTATCCTGTGGTAAAAAAGTTCCTTTCCCTCCAGTAACAGTTGAAATAATAGAATCCAACTGAGAACCAAATAATTTATTACCCTGGAAAGAAAGGGAAAGCAGAGTAGACTTAGAAGACATATCAGCATTCCAAGTTTTAAGCCATAAAGCTCTTCTAGCTAAAATAGCTAGAGACATATACCTGACATCAACCCTAATGATATCAAAGATGGCATCACAAATAAAATTATTAGCATGTTGAAGAAGAATAATAATGCTATGAGAATTATGATCTGTGACTTGTTGCGCTAAAGCTTCCAACCAAAAAGTTGAAGCTGCAGCAACATCCGCCAAAGATATAGCAGGTCTAAGAAGATTACCTGAACACAAATAGGCTTTTCTTAGAAAGGATTCAATTTTCCTATCTAAAGGATCCTTAAAGGAAGTACCATCTGCCGTAGGAATCGTAGTACGCTTAGCAAGAGTAGAGACAGCCCCATCAACCTTAGGGATTTTGTCCCAAAACTCTAATCTGTCAGATGGCACAGGATATAATTGCTTAAAACGTTTAGAGGGAGTGAATGAATTACCCAAATTATTCCATTCCCTAGAAATTACTTCAGAAATAGCACTAGGAACAGGAAAAACTTCTGGAATAACTACAGCAGATTTAAAAACCTTATCTAAACGTTTAGATTTAGTATCAAGAGGACCAGAATCCTCAATTTCTAAAGCAATTAGAACTTCTTTAAGTAAAGAATGAATAAATTCCATTTTAAATAAATATGAAGATTTATCAGCATCAACCTCTAAGACAGAATCCTCTGAACCAGAAGAACCATTATCAGAATCAGAATGATGATGTTCATTTAAAAATTCATCTGAACAATGAGAAGTTTTAAAAGATTTTTTATGTTTACTAGAAGGAGGAATAACAGACAAAGCCTTCTTAATGGATTCAGAAACAAAATCTCTTATGTTATCAGGAACACTCTGAGTATTAGATGTTGACGGAACAGCAACAGGTAATGGAACTTTACTAAAGGAAATTTTATCTGCATTAACAAGTTTGTCATGACATTCAATACAAACAACAGCTGGAGGAACAGATACCAAAAGTTTACAGCAGATACACTTAGCTTTGGTAGCTCCAGCACCAGGCAGCGATTTTCCTGAAGTATCTTCTGACTCAGTTGCAACGTGGGACATCTTGCAATATGTAATAGAAAAAACAACATATAAAGCAAAATAGATCAAATTCCTTAAATGACAGTTTCAGGAATGGGAAAAAATGCCAGTGAACAAGCTTCTAGCAACCAGAAGCAAAAAATAATGAGACTTAAATAATGTGGAGACAAAAGTGACGCCCATATTTTTTTTAGCGCCAAATAAGACGCCCACATTATTTGGCGCCTAAATGCTTTTGGCGCCAAAAATGACGCCACATCCGGAACGCCGACACTTTTGACGCAAAAAAACTTCAAAAAATGACGCAACTTCCGGCGACACGTATGACGCCAGAAACAGAAAAAAAAAATTGCGCCAAAAAAGTCCGCGCCAAGAATGACGCAATAAAATGAAGCATTTTCAGCCCCCGCGAGCCTAACAGCCCACAGGGAAAAGTCAAATTTTTAAGGTAAGAAAAAATGATTGATTCAAATGCATTATCCCAAATATGAAACTGACTGTCTGAAAATAAGGAATGTTGAACATTCTGAGTCAAGGCAAATAAATGTTTGAATACATATATTTAGAACTTTATAAAAAAGTGCCCAACCATAGCTTAGAGTGTCACAGAAAATAAGACTTACTTACCCCAGGACACTCATCTACATGTTTGTAGAAAGCCAAACCAGTACTGAAACGAAAATCAGCAGAGGTAATGGTATATATAAGAGTATATCGTCGATCTGAAAAGGGAGGTAAGAGATGAATCTCTACGACCGATAACAGAGAACCTATGAAATAGACCCCGTAGAAGGAGATCATTGCATTCAAATAGGCAATACTCTCCTCACATCCCTCTGACATTCACTGCACGCTGAGAGGAAAACCGGGCTCCAACCTGCTGCGGAGCGCATATCAACGTAGAATCTAGCACAAACTTACTTCACCACCTCCATAGGAGGCAAAGTTTGTAAAACTGATTTGTGGGTGTGGTGAGGGGTGTATTTATAGGCATTTTGAGGTTTGGGAAACTTTGCCCCTCCTGGTAGGAATGTATATCCCATACGTCACTAGCTCATGGACTCTTGCTAATTACATGAAAGAAATAAAGAATAATAATAATAATTTTGTCAGATACATTATCACAGTATATTTATATAAAAGCTGGACAACAGATGTCCCTGATGCTCAGGAATCTGGCAGATATGTTTGCCCCTAGAAAAACAATATGTTTCTACAAATCTCTAGGGATGGGTGAATGTTTCGCAACATTCGAAAAACGGCACGAATTTTAACACATTCATTCGTTCGAATCGAATTTTGAATGTTTACATAACATTCTAACATTCGATTTTCGAATGTTCGGTTTCGAATTTTACAATTACATTCAAAAATATTATTTTCGAAAAATTCGAATTTAGATTGTAATAGTATTTCTAATGCTTTTTCTTTAAATGTAATATTCGAATTATGCAATATTCTATATGGAAACATTCAAAATGATATATTTGTATCTATTATGTATCAATTTACTAGATTCCAGCCCTACCACATGAACTATTGAACTTCTGAATAGTATTTGTTAAATAGCATGTTAAATTCGAAATTTCGAATGTGGACATTCGATATAATTATAAACATTCGAATTCGAAAGTGAAATTCGAAAACTGTAAATAACATTCAATTTTCAAATTTTTAAGAATATTCGTTCTTATCGACATTCGGATTTAGAATTCGAATTTCGGTAATAACATTCGTTCTACATTCGAAATTAGAAAATTTACACATTCGCCCATCCCTAGAAATCTCTCTGGATAACAATCATCATAAGTAACTCAAATAATGCATTGCATTAAAAAAAGTCAATCAAATTACAAATTTATTATGGGGGGGGTATTGAACGATAGATTTAAAGCCTTTCTTAGATATTTCAGGAGCCTACAACTTGTTATACACTCAATAAAGGTGTTCCCCCAAATGTTTATGTTTTCATTTTATAGGATGTTTGTTTAAAATGGGAAATGAAAGTAAAAAATGAAACTGTCATGGTTCAGGTGCAATTTTAACAAACATTTAAAGGGACACTGAACCCAAATTCAGATAGAGCATGCCATTTTAAGCAACTTTCTAATTTACTCCCATTATCAATTTTTCTTCGTTCTCTTGCTATCTTTATTTTAAAAAGAAGGCATGTAAGCTTTTTTATTAGTTGAGAACCCTGGACAGCATTTTTTTATTGGTGGATGAATTTATCCACCAATCAGCAAGAACAACCCAGGTTGTTCAGCGAAAATGGGCCGGTATCTAAACTTACATTCTTTCATTTCAAATAAAGATACCAAGAGAATTAAGAAAATTTGATAATAGAAGTAAATTAGAAATTTGCTTAAAATTTCATGCTCTATCTGAATCACGAAAGAAAAAAATTTGGGTTCAGTGTCCCTTTAAATTTGCAAAATGTATTTTGTTATCTTGGTATCCTTTGTTGAATACATTTAAACGGAATTATACTGGAGTTTTAGATCTGTATCTGTGCATATTGTTTTTCATATAAGTGTCTATTACATGCAGTTAAATGAAAATCGGTATATACTGACCCTTTAAAGGACATCAAGGAGGAGATAGGGAATCTATAGCCCACCACTGTAGTGTATGCACATGACAATATAAATGACAGCTGAAACATCACTTATGTTTACCCTCTACACAAACAGGTTAAAAAGGTAAAGAATATGTTAGATAGTATCAAGTTTCATCTCCTGCTTCTTTGAGACAATTGGTAAAGAACCTTATCATAGAAGAACCCATCATAACCAAACAGTTTGATGATAGATAAATATATAATAGATATAAATAATCCTATTTTAACTATAAATGATAAACAAGAGAGACCCTTCAAGACATTATTCTGACCTTTAATTAGGTTACACAAAGTAGAATAATAATGAGCAATAACCATAACTTTACTGTTGTGTATGTATTTTATATTTTATAAAGGATTTTTGTATATACATTGTGCTTAAAGGGACAGTATATACCAATTCTCATTTAACTGCATTTACTAGACACTGCTATAAAGAATAATATGCACAGACACTGATCAAAAAATCCAGTATAAAACTGTTTAAAAACTTACTTAGAAGCTTCCAATTTAGCACTGTTGATGAGGTTAGGATGGTACACTCAATGAAAGGGGCTGATAGCAGAACCACCCCCTCCCCTTCATATGAAAAGACCCATTATACAAACAGAAGCAGTCTGAAGTCTGTATACATCAGTATACATATAAAACTTTGAAGCTTGGTTATGAGTCTGCAAATCAGCACAATGTTATGTAGAAATAAGCAAAACTAACTATACATTGTTACAAAAACACACCCAGGTGGGCTGTATAAGTGCTCATCTACAAACCATTTATGCATACTATTAGTTTTTTGTAAGTGCACATGTGACCTTGGTTCATGTTTTCTAAAAAGGGAATCACCCTTCATGTTGGAGACAATAAATACATTAATCAAAATTACCACATTTTCCTGTGGATCGTACCCATTTTCATGTCTCTATCATGAAAAAATAAAAACGTAAACAAACCACAGAAATCAGCAATCCCTCTGGTGCATACAGTTAACCCCCCTGCAACTGACAAACAAAAGACACTAACATCATATATCTTTACTTCCTTGATCTGGCAATGAAAAGGTGCAAATGTCACTGGGAGCAATAACTGCCTTGCTTCTTGAGAGACTGGCACAACAGGTTTTCATTGACTGAGTTTTCATGTTACTAAGTAACTGTCCAAATGCTGGATTTGAAAAACAGAGAAAAGACTCCCGTGCAGCTGGGTGCAGAGATGTCTGTTAATGACTCAGTGATACATATTGTGCCACTTTGCCCACTTGGAACAAATCCATTTACGTGTAATGAATATTAGCATGACCCATGTCCAACAGCCCCCAACTATTTGTTTTGTTCTCAGTTAGTGAAAGTTCACCTGTAACATCCAGTTGACTATCAATTATTAACCTTGATAAACATTGGGAATTTGTAGATATTGGTTTAGACTTGAAAGACAAGAGAACATCAGATTAGCTTCTTTATTAACCCTTGCTACTTTACTAACCCTTGCTTCTTTATTAACCCTTGTTTCCTTGCCCTCTTAGATTCCTGTATGTAGTCAGCATTTTCAAGTACTCAATATGAACTAAATTTGCCAATGTCATGGTCACAGTGGCCAAAGCTATTGCTGCTTCAAGTTTAAGCAATGCTTAACTGTATAAATGTGTGCCCAAAATGATGTTAGGAATAAACATTTATGTATCATATTTTCACTCCAAACCAGTGCTTTTTTCTGCCAGCATGCCACTCGAGAATAGAATGAAAGCATTTGATTAATTTAATTTAACAGTCTTGGTAAGCTGGAGAAAGTGCCAATGGGAAATAAGAATAGAGACATGAAGAGATATAATCAAATATGGAAAGTTAATCATTAACTTGATGTCAGATATGAGTTTAGTTTCTCATTTAAACCAGATTCAAAAACTATAATTCCAAATTTATATCACTTAAACATATCTGTCTATCTGTCATCTCTCTAAATATGTCTGTCTATCTGTCATCTATCTATCCACCTATCATCTATCCATCTATCTAACTACTATCTATCTATCCACCAATCATCGATCTATCTATATGTCAATCATCTATCTATCTATCTATCTATCTATCTATCTATCTATCTATCTATCTATCTATCTATCTATTAGCACATCAAATCTATTTTGTATGTACAATGAACTAAACAATTTAGCTTTTTAGCTAGAGCATTGTACACTTTAAAGATTACAGTCAGCAACCTGGAAACAAATTGCTACCAAATTGCAATGACTCAAACTATCTATTCATTGCTAAATCATAATACAGCTACTTGATGGAAATTAATCTTGAATGTTCACTTCTTAGCAATAGTTTACAATACTAACCATACAAATACACTATAGTACAAAACAGTCTAAATAAGTTATTGCTTTTCTTAACGTGTGTATTATAAATAATAATCCTGATCAGTCAAGACTTCACAGCATATTACTTTTTTTCCCAACAATAATCCCATTAGTACTACTGGCTATATTAGTTCTATGTTCAGGAATCATCTGCTGTCTGCCTAAAAAAATCTCAATTCAATATACATTTCAAGATAGGCTGCAGCTTTCTTGATATGGGAAATGGAATATATTGCTTTCTCCTCTGATATATGTGTTAAAAATATAAACTGAATGCTGGCACTCTAGAATTAGGGTCAGTATATTCTCAATACATTACAAATGGGAGCAAAAATACAGTATCAGGCTACCACAGACTATTTTTAACTCCACATTTACGTTTAATAGGCAATGGTGAAGGCAATGTAGTGAGAAAAAAAAATCTAAAATAAATTGCATTTATTGTAAATAAAAGACCCAAGAAGACATAGAAAACACATTTTGTACTTCAAAATCATAAAATAATTACATTTGCTATAAATATAGAGATTAGGAAGAATACATTAATCTGAAAAATGAAAATCCAATACGTATAAAAAGTGAAGAAGATTTCCAAGTAAGAAAGACCTCCAATTAGAAATGACAGCAAATATTCTAATGATGAATGCTATTTAGAATTCATACATTGTTCTCCTGCAAATAGAATTCATAATTATTATTAAACCAGTGTATAGTTTTATTAATGTTTTAGTAATGGTATTGGAAAGACATGTATGTTGCTATTTATTACTATAATTTGTGCCTCTCGACCATTCCAATACATTGTAGCCACTGTATTAAAAATAGAAATGAATAACCTGGACATTATTAAATGGATGTTTGGAGATTTTATATATATATATATATATATATATATATATATATATATATATATATATATATATATATATATATATATACATACACAAATGAAAAATATGTATGTACAATAAGTGTCAAACTTAGATATACACACAGATGCAGAAATATACTGTATGTATCTTCATTTCAGGGTTTGGAAAGAGATACTTTCAGAGATAAAGTGTGTACTGTGTGTTGCAAAACAAGGGAGGTAGAGGATGAATGTAATATGGGAAAGTAGGGGGGCAAATAAAAAAATACTGTATATCCACATTGTGGTCAGTTGCCCCCAGACTGGACAACTCTGATTTAAAAAGTAGCACTCAGTGTAATATTATACTATAATCTAGAAATGAGTAATGATTATAGAGCATTATGCAAACACAAGGAAGCATTTGTTTGCATTCACTATCTTGCTAGTCAATTAAAATTGCATCTCACTTATATTAATGGATTTATATATCATTTCTGCACGGAGTAAACAGGTTGGTATTAAAGTTCTAATAATTAGAAAGTATTAAAGATATCCCAAACTTTCCTTACCTGTATTTGCAGCTCTTGAAATTCATGTGTTCCCATTTCTGGTGAAACTTGGCATTTGGAGAGTGCCCCAGTAAGTTTGCACTGCCACAATCTCTGTAAAATACCAGTAGAATTGTTCCTTCTGTAGTTGTAGCAGCCCACCTGTCAGATACTTCTGCAATTCCCCTCTTCCTGCACACTGAGCCCTTTTATGTTGCTAAATATACTATGCCCATCTTTGAGGTTAGTGCTGTATATCTCTTGACTAGAACCTGCATGCAGACTTCACTGACAAATTGTATCTGGACAGGAACTTAAATAAGAAGAAAAATCAATCCCACAAGATCCCCTTCTTCCTATCACTGTAGATAAAAGTAGATAAGATATGGGGTGCTTGCCAAGCAATGCTATTCCAGCTTCTCATCTGCAACAGAAGTGCATCACTGCTGGCTGAGCACAGAGCTTCTACAGCCTCAGAGCTATATGCACAGTAGGTAATGTTGCTTTAGGGCTGTGATTAGTTGTTGCTGCTAATGTATACTTATATCTCTGTGTGTGATTGAAAAGCAAATCTGTTTTTCTCCTGCTGCAGGACAGGACTGGAGCCGCTTACACACAGCCTTAACACTTCCTCAGCAGGTTTGATGCACACACAGCATTGATTGACTGAGCTGTGAGTCTTATTCAGATCCTGGATGGAGATGCTGAAACTTGGCAGACACAGGTGGATGGGAGATTCCCAGATGAAATGATCCTTTAGCAAAGCTAATCACTTTTACAATAGATAGGAGTCAAAGAGCAGTGAATGTATAATTCTGTGAGGCAACAGGTTGCTGAAAAGCCAGGAGTGATCATTTAACCATATAACCAGCCAGCATCCCCTGAGGGAAAACATGAAAGCCAATTGATGATCAGTGAATGATGAGAATAGTGCACTGCTATGTCATTCAGTATACATCATAAATTTTCAGGTAATAACATGGTTTATGTTATTTTTTTTATTGTTGGTAACCCTTGATGATTACCCCCCCCAAAAAAAAAAAAAAAAAAAAAACACCTGTAGTATGCTATAAACCTTTCAGACCTTTACAAGCCTTTACAGATCTTGGACAATGAGATTTGTTATTTCAAATAAATGTTTAAAACAACTATTTAAAAATGTAATTTAGAGAAACACTATAAGCAAATGTGTATAATTAGACACATAACATGGCAACAATTATGCATTTATCTGTTTTTATTTATTTAGCATAAATTGACATTTAAATTGACAGGATATTTATATTGCAGGTGTGGCCTCTGAGAACACCTTATTGTCAGCTATATTCAACAAATGAGATCTTATGTTAGATGCACCATGAAGCCCAATTACGTTATCTAATGCCCAAATGATACCTCTGATTAAATGCATGGTTTCCTCATTATGGCAGCTATATATCCAAATTATACCAATCAGCCTAGACTCATAGGAGTGCATTGATGCTTCTGAGCCTACCTAGGTATGCTTTTCAACAAAGGATACCAAGAAAACTAAGCAAATTTGACAACAGCAGTAAATTGCAAAGTTGCTTAAATTACATAATCTATATATGTTATGAAAGTTTAATTTTGACTTTACTGTGCCTTAAGTGTAGATAAAATAAAGAGACAAATAAGGGTAAGTACTTAAAAGCTTGCCTGTTAGGGTTCCTTGAGAACTGGACTACGAACCCCTGGCCTGTAGTATAACTCAGATCTGAAGCATATAACTTGCAGCCCCATTTATGCCTGCTGTTTGCATCAGAAGCATGATCCCTGCAATCCCATTTATCACCACTATGTGCTCATATGGTACCTCAGATAAAAGCTATCTATACATACTAATGTGTACTCACATATGCACACGCACACAAACACACATGCACACAAACACGCGCATGCACATAAACACACACACGCGCATGCACACAAGCAAACAAACACACACACATACACACACACACACACAAACACTCACATAGACATGCGCATTCACACACACATATACACATGCGCATGCACACACACATGCACACAAACACACACATGCACACAAACACACACACATGCACACATGCACACAAACACACATACATGCACACACACACATATGTATACAAACACACACATACACATGCGCATGCACACACAAACAAACACACATGCACACACACACATGCACACAAACACACACATACACACACATGCACACACACACACACATGTACACACACACATACACATGCGCATGCACACACACAAACACACATGCACACACACACACACATGCACACAAACACACACATACACATGTGCATGTACACACACACATGCACACAAACACACACATACACATGCGCATGTACACAAACACACACATACATACACACACATGCACATAAACACACACATACACACGTGCATACGAACACACACATACAAATGTGCATACACACGCAAACACACGCATACACACACAAATTCACACAAACATACACACGCGCATACACACACACATGCACACAAACACACACATACACACACGCATGCACACACATGCACACAAGCACACACATACACATGCACATGCACACACACATATGCACACAAACACACACGTACGCATGTGCATGCACACAAACACACACACATGCACACAAACACACACATACACACGCGCATACACAAACACATGCACACAAACACACACATACACACACACATGCACACACATGCACACAAGCACACACATGCGCATGCACACATGCACATGCACACAAACACACACATACACATGTGCATGCACACAAACACACACACACACACACATGCACACAAACACACATATACACATGCACACACACATGCACCCAAACACACACATACACATGCACACACACACACATGCACACAAACACAGACATACACATGCACACAAACACACATACACACACGCATGCACACACATGCACCCAAACACACACATACACATGCACACACACACACATGCACACAAACACAGACATACACATGCACACAAACACACATACACACACATGCACACAAACACACGTGCATGCACACATGTGTACACAAACACACGCGCATGCACACACAAACACACGTGCACATATACACACACACATACACACACACATGCACACACACATGTACACAAACACACACATACACATATGCATACACACACATGCACACAAACACACATACACACGCACATACACACACACACATGCACACAAACACACACATACACACACGCATGCACACACATGCACACAAACACACACATACACATGTGCATGCCCACACACACATGCACACAAACACACACATACACATGTGCATGTACACAAACATGCACACAAACACACACATACACATGTGCATGCCCACACACATGCACACAAACACACACATACACATGTACATGTACACAAACATGCACACATGCACACAAACACACACATACACATGTGCATGCACACAAACACACACACATGCACACAAACACACACATGCACACAAACACACACACGTGTGCACACACATGCACACAAACACACACATGCACATGCACACATATACATGCACACAAACACACACACGCACACACACACACATGCACACAAACACACATACACACACACACATGCACACAAACACACACATACACACACGCATGCACTCAAACACACGCACATGCACACAGACACATACACACAACACACACATGCCCATACACACATGCACACGCACACACCCATGCACATATACACATGCGCATGCACACACACACGCATGCACACAAACACATGCAAATGCGCACATACACACGCACACAAACACACACATGCACATACACACAAACACAGAAGAAGTGGACTAATATTTTTTTTCTTTGCTCCATAATACTAAGGTTATCTAAAATTTTCTAGATGGGATGGAAAAGTCTCGCCGACACTTACAGACCCCTTCAAGAATTCTCTTAAAAAATCGGCTGTTCCTGCAAGTTGCTATAAAAAGTAACAAGTTTGCTGTAAAGGAAAATTACTGGGGAGAGTGAAGTTAGCAGGGGGAACAGCTTTTAAATTATATACAGCAGCCAATACAAAACAGATTAAAAAAATGTTCAGCTTATATTATTTACAATTGCCTCTATTTTCATATGCATGTGTTTTTCTTTGAAGGGTAATATGTGTATTGTAAAATAATCTCAACACTTTTTAGTCTGAAAATAAAAAACAGAAAAAAAAACAACAGCGAGAACTGCAGGGGAAAATGTTTTGAAAATATGCCAGACCAGGCATAGAACTTTCAGCTACTCCCATGGAATGCTAGCACAGCCAGGGAAGCTTATTTCACAATGAGGATGCACTGCACTTTAATTTCCATAAGTATGAATTTCACAGCATATTTTGCCCATGCTGTGTAGTTTTATTATTTTACTTCTACTGTGTACATTAAATAATTTTTTATATGCAATTTCAATGAGTTTTCATTTTTCCATAAAATAAGTTTTTTGAATAACAGTATGTTATGATTTCTAATGCTATTTAACAATACAGATTTACCTGTGTATTTTAATTTCAGCATTTCATTTACTCAAATTATATGATTTTTAAATTATGATTTTTTTTGTGAGTCCTATTGTAATGTATGCATTGCCTTAAAGGGACAGTCAACACCAGAATATTTGTTGTTTAAAAAGATAGATAATCCCTTTATTACCCATTCCCCAGTTTTGCATAACCAACACTGTTATATTAATACACTTTTTACCTCTGTGATTAACTGTATATAAGCATCTTCTGACAGCCCCCTGATCACATGGCATTTTATTTATTATCTATTGACTTTCATTTTAGCCAATTAGTGCAGTGCCTGCCACAAGTCACAGGCGTGATCACAGTGTTACCTATATGGCTCACATGAACTAGCTCTCCCCTGTTGTGAAAAGCAAATAAAAAAGCATATGATAAGAGGCGGCCTTCAAGGGCTTAGAAATTATCATATGAGCCTTCCTAGGTTTAGCTTTCAACTAAGAATACCAAGAGAACAAAGCAAAATTGGTGATAAAAGTAAGTTGGAAAGTTGCTTAAAATTACATTGCCTATTTAAAACATGAAAAAAAAAATTGGACTTGACTGTCCCTTTAACATACTTAAAAACAGTGTACATCCCTCTGCGAGACTCACTGTTTACTGTCTTTATAGGGGGCTTCATATAGTACTGGTGATCCCAGAGAGCTATGTAAAATCAGTCCATCTCTGCCTGCCTGTCTCTCTTTATATTATATATATATATATATATATATATATATATATATATATATATATATATATATATATATATATATATATATATATATATAAAACTAAATATGTGTGTGTGTGTGTGTGTATATATACAGATGGCCCTCGTTTTACAACGGTTCAATTTACACTGTTTCAGAATAACAACCTTTTTTTCCAGTCATGTGACTGCTACTGAAAAGCATTGAGAAGCAGTGCATTGATTAAAATAGCCAGTAGGTGGAGCTGTCCGCTTGTGTTGCAGCAAAGCCAAGCAAGCTGAAATTAATCAGTTTAACCAGACCTGAGCTATCGAGCAGATTTTGAAGGAACAAGATCTTCCTGTCTATAAATTAGTCCAGATTGGAATGCACAGAAAGAACTGTTTGCAGAAAAATGCAAGTGAAGTCTCTGTTGTGTGATTATTTTATTAGGTTTATAATGCTGTTTAGCAAATGTTTTTGTTCATTTAACTTTGTTTAATTATATATTCTGTGTTGTGTGATTGTTTTATTAGGTTTATAATGCTGTTTAGCATTTAAAGTCTTCATTTCAAAGCTTTAAAAATAATGTATTAAGTGTTACTTATGACAATTTTGAGAGGGGCCTGGAACCTATCTCCCTCACTTCCCATTGACTTAAATTATAAACTGGGTTTCAATTTACAACGGTTTCGATTTACAACCATTCCTTCTGGAACCTAACCCCAGCGTAAACTGAGGGCTACCTGTATATATATATATATATATATATATATATATATATATATATACACATGCATGCATAGGTATATATATTCCACTATTAAAGCAGTTGATAGATGATCTTTAGTACCCAGCAGATTCATATACGCAAGTATCTGCTTCTCACCTCAGGAGAATCTATTTATATTTAAATTGTGCTCATTTATTTAAAGGGACACTATACCCAAAAATTTTCTTTCGTGATTCAGATAGAGCATGAAATTTTAAGCAACTTTCTAATTTACTCCTATTATCAAATTTTCTTCATTCTCTTGGTATCTTTATTTGAAATGCAAGAATGTAAGTTTAGATGCCGGCCCATTTTTGGTGAACAACCTGGGTTGTCCTTGCTGATTGGTGGATAAATTCATCCACCAATAAAAAACTGCTGTCCAGAGTACTGAAACAAAAAAAAAGCTTAGATGCCTTCTTTTTCAAATAATGATAGCAAGAGAATGAGGAAAAATTGATAATAGGAGTAAATTAGAAAGTTGCTTAAAATTGCATGCTCTTTCTGAATTAAAAAATAAAAATTTTGGGTACAGTGTCCCTTTAATGCTATTTTTAGACCATGTGATGTTAGCATAGCGTATAGCGCTGCACTGTGTCAACACTCTATATACTAATGTATGTTTGCAATCCATAGCACTTGCAGATTCCTAGTGTGTATTATAATTAATTCACCCACTCAGCACACAGAATTAAACATGCAAAATGAAGCCAGAGTCTATTGAATAGGCTGCATGAAACAAGCTCTGGATTGAATATATCATAAAAGGACATATTCAGACGATGGCAGAGGGTCAGGCTGAGTCTGTATCCATTGGTTACAATTATAAATAAACATTATGCTGTTTGGCCCTGTGGCTCTCATTGTTTGAAGAAGTCTCAGAAGTCTACATTGTTTTCTTTAAAAAAAAAAAAAAGAAAACAAAAACATTCTGATGTTTTATTGCCCCCACAGACAAACATGCTGGTGCCACCAGTTGTTTATTATAATGATAAACTACAAATATACTGAAGGCATCAACTATTATAACCTTTCAAAACAGTCTCAATATATATATACAGACGTCAATAGTGAATAAGTGTGTGTCTTTGTTTATGTGTGTGTTGGTTTGGTGGTGTGTGTTTATGTGTAAGTGTGCCGGTGTGTGTATAGTGTGTGTGTATAGTGTGTGTGAGACTGTATGTTTGCGCATGTACGTGTGCGTTTGTGTATGTAGATAGCATATGTGTATGTGAGATTGTGTGTTTGTGTATGTGTGCTGGTTTGTATGTATAGTGTGCAATTGTTAGACTGTGTGTTTGTGTATTTGTGTTGATGTGTGTGTGGCAGTTTATAGTATGTGTGCATGTGAGTGTGTATGTGTGTTGGTGTGTGTTTATACCGTGTAATTGTTAGACTGTGTGTTTGAATACAGGGAGTGCAGAATTATTAGGCAAGTTGTATTTTTGAGGATTAATTTTATTATTGAACAACAACCATGTTCTCAATGAACCTAAAAAACTCATTAATATCAAAGCTGAATAGTTTTGGAAGTAGTTTTTAGTTTGTTTTTAGTTATAGCTATTTTAGGGGGATATCTGTGTGTGCAGGTGACTATTACTGTGCATAATTATTAGGCAACTTAACAAAAAACAAATATATACCCATTTCAATTATTTATTTTTACCAGTGAAACCAATATAACATCTCAACATTCACAAATATACATTTCTGACATTCAAAAACAAAACAAAAACAAATCAGTGACCTATATAGCCAACTTTCTTTGCAAGGACACTCAAAAGCCTGCCATCCATGGATTCTGTCAGTGTTTTTATCTGTTCACCATCAACATTGCGTGCAGCAGCAACCACAGCCTCCCAGACACTGTTCAGAGAGGTGTACTGTTTTCCCTCCTTGTAAATCTCACATTTGATGATGGACCACAGGTTCTCAATGGGGTTCAGATCAGGTGAACAAGGAGGCCATGTCATTAGATTTTCTTCTTTTATACCCTTTCTTGCCAGCCACGCTGTGGAGTACTTGGACGCATGTGATGGAGCATTGTCCTGCATGAAAATCATGTTTTTCTTGAAGGATGCAGACTTCTTCCTGTACCACTGCTTGAAGAAGGTGTCTTCCAGAAACTGGCAGTAGGACTGGGAGTTGAGCTTGACTCCATCCTCAACCCGAAAAGGCCCCACAAGCTCATCTTTGATGATACCAGCCCAAACCAGTACTCCACCTCCACCTTGCTGGCGTCTGAGTCGGACTGGAGCTCTCTGCCCTTTACCAATCCAGCCACGGGCCCATCCATCTGGCCCATCAAGACTCACTCTCATTTCATCAGTCCATAAAACCTTAGAAAAATCAGTCTTGAGATATTTCTTGGCCCAGTCTTGACGTTTCAGCTTGTGTGTCTTGTTCAGTGGTGGTCGTCTTTCAGCCTTTCTTACCTTGGCCATGTCTCTGAGTATTGCACACCTTGTGCTTTTGGGCACTCCAAAAATGTTGCAGCTCTGAAATATGGCCAAACTGATGGCAAGTGGCATCTTGGCAGCTGCACGCGTGACTTTTCTCAGTTCATGGGCAGTTATTTTGCGCCTTGGTTTTTCCACACGCTTCTTGCGACCCTGTTGACTATTTTGAATGAAACGCTTGATTGTTCGATGATCACGCTTCAGATGCTTTGCAATTTTAAGAGTGCTGCATCCCTCTGCAAGATATCTCACTATTTTTTACTTTTCTGAGCCTGTCAAGTCCTTCTTTTGACCCATTTTGCCAAAGGAAAGGAAGTTGCCTAATAATTATGCACACCTGATATAGGGTGTTGATGTCATTAGACCACACCCCTTCTCATTACAGAGATGCACATCACCTAATATGCTTAATTGGTAGTAGGCTTTCGAGCCTATACAGCTTGGAGTAAGACAACATGCATAAAGAGGATGATGTGGTCAAAATACTCATTTGCCTAATAATTCTGCACTCCCTGTATGTGTGTGTATGTGTGTGTATTGGTGTGTGTATGTGTGTGACAGTGTATAGTGTATGTGTGTTGATGTGTCTTGTGTAATTGTTAGAACCTGTGTTTGTATATGTGAGCGTGTATGTATTCTGATGTTTGTATTTGTATGACAGTGTAAAGTGTATGTGAGACTGTGTTTGTGTGTTGGTGTGTGTATGTGTGTGTAACAGGGTATAGTGTATGTGAGACTGTGTTTGTGTATGTGTGTTGGTGTGTGTGACAGTGTATAGTGTATGTGAGACTGTGTTTGTGTATGTGTGTTGGTGTGTGTGTATAGTTTGTAATTGTTAGACTTTGTGTATGTGTTTTAAAGTGTGTGTGTGTCAGTCTATAGGATGTGTTTGTGACTATGTGTTTATAGTGTTTAATTGTTAGACTGTATGAATATGTGTGTGTTGGTGTGTGTATGACAGTTTATAGTGTATGTGAGACTTTGTGTATGTGTGTTGGTGTGTGTATGTGTGTGTTACTGTGTATAGTTTATGCTAGACTGTGTTTGTGTAAGTGTGTTGGAGTGAGTATACAGTATATTGTTTAATTGTTAGAATATGTGTTTGTATATGTCAGTGTGTATGTGCTTTGGTGTGTCGGTGTGTGTTGGTGTGTGTATGTGTGTGTTATAGTGTACAGTGTATGTGAGACTGTGTTTGCAGATGTGTGTTGGTGTCTGTGTATATTGTGTAATAGTTAGAATATGTGTTTGTATATGTGAGTGTGTATGTGTTTTGGTGTCTGGGTGTATTGTGTAATAGTTAGAATATGTGTTTGCATATGTGAGTGTGTATGTGTTTTGGTGTGTGTGTGTGTGTGTATTGTGTAATAGTTAGAATATGTGTTTGTATATGTGAGTGTGTATGTGTTTTGGTGTGTGGATGTATTGTGTAATAGTTAGAATATGTGTTTGTATATGTGAGTGTGTATCTGTTTTGGTGTGTGGGTGTATTGTGAAATAGAATATATGTTTGTATATGTGAGTGTGTATGTGTTTTGGTGTGTGGGTGTATTGTGTAATAGTTAGAATATGTCTTTGTATATGTGAGTGTGTATCTGTTTTGGTGTGTGGGTGTATTGTGTAATAGTTAGAATATGTGCTTGTATATGTGAGTGTGTATGTGTTTTGGTGTGTGTATGTGTTAGTGTGTGTATGTGTTAGTGTGTGTATGTGTTAGTGTGTGTATGTGTTAGTGTGTGTGTGTGTAGGTGTGTGGGTGTGTTAGTGTGTGTGTAGGTGTGTTAGTGTGGGTGTGTTAGTGTGTGTGTAAGTGTGTGGGTGTGTTAGTGTGGGTGTGTTAGTGTGTGTGTGTGTGTGTAGGTGTGTGGGTGTGTTAGTGTGTGTGTAGGTGTGTGGGTGTGTTACTGTGTGTATTAGGATATACAGTACTTGAATCAGTGATCATATGGGGATTTTCCGGGACTGCAAATTAGACAGTATGTTTTGAAGGCATTAAATTGTTAGTAAAATATAGAAATTTGTTTAAAAATAAAATGCTGTAATGAACTAGAGCATTTTATGTTTGCACTAGAATGATCCTTTAAAGGGACAAAGAAGTGCAAAAAAGAAAGCGCAGTAACGTGTGAGAGCAATTAATTACTTCACTACTGCTTACATTTAAAGGGTCAGTCTGTCAATATTAAACCTTCATGATTCAGATAGGGCAAGCAATATTAAACAACATTCCAATTTACTTTTATCAAAATGATGATTTGTTCTCTAGGTATTATTTGTTGAAAGCTGAATCTAGATAGGCTCATATGCTAATTTCTAAGCCCTTGAATGCCGCCTCTTATCTCAGAGCACGTTGACAGTTTTTCACAGCTAGAAAGTTCTAGTTCATGTGGGCCTTATAAATAACATTGTGCTCACTCCCCATGAGTTATTTATGAGTCAGCACTGATTGTCCAAAATGCAAATTTGCCAAAAGAACTGAAATAAGGGGGCAGTCTGCAGAGGCTTAGATACAAGGTAATCACAGAGGTAAAAACTATATTAATATAACTGTGCTGGTTATGCAAAACTTGGGAATAGGTAATAAAGGGATTATCTATCTTTTTAAACAATAAAAACCTGGAGTAGACTGTCCCTTTAACTATATGTTTAACCCTTGCAAAGGAGTTGCACACATAGTAAAATGTCACTTCCAGAACAGCAATGCTCTTAAGGGGACAAAACTGAACATACGTTGTGAGTCAATGACAAAAGGCATATGTGTAGCCATCAATCAGCAGCTGGCTCCCAGTAGTACACTGCTGCTCCTGAGCCTACCAAGGCATGCTTTTCAACAAAAGATACCAAAATATTTTAAGTCAATTTGACAATAGAGGTAAATATAAAAGTATGTAAATATTAGAGATATGTATTCGGGCTACGGATGAATGGAAATTTGTCTAAATTATGCTGATTCGTTGAGTAGTTTGATATACGAACAGCAAAATGCATTATTGGATGAAACAGATGAAAAATGAATGATTGCTTGATTAAATCGATTTGTTCATTCATTCATACCATTAGGTGTCAAATAAAAGGTGCAGGAATGGGATGAAGAAGTGATATTGTTTAGTTAAAGGGTCAGTCTAGTCAAAATTAAACTTTCATAATTCAGATAGAGCAAGTTATTTTAAACAGCTTTCCAATTTAGTTTTATCATCAACTTTGCATTGTTCTCTTAGTATTCCTTGTTGAAAGATAAACCTAGGTAGGCTCATATACTTATTTCTAAGCCCTTGAAGGCCGCCTCTATCTGAATACATTTGACAGTTTTTACAGCTAGAAAGAGCTAGTTCCTGTGCACCATATAGATAATATTGTGCTCATGCCAGTGGAGTTATTTATGAGAGGGCACTGATTGGCTAAAATGCAAGTCTGGCAAAATAACTGAGATAAGGGGGCAATCTGTAAAGGCTTAGAGACAAAGCAATTACAGATGTAAAAAGTATATTAATATAAACGTGTTGGTTATGCAAAACTGGTGAATGGGAAATAAAGGGATTATCTATCTTTTTAAACACTAACAATTCTGGAGTAGACTGTGTCTAATAAGCTCTGTTGTTTGTTATGATATACAGGGGGTTTTACCATTTATTTGTCCATCGTCCCCTGTCCAATCCTGCTATAGTGTTACTAATGACTAATGGTAGCAACACCCAGTCAGGCAAGAAATGTTGGATTTTAGTCATACAGAAGTATGTTATTTTAACATTGAAAAATAGGTTCTTTTAATTGCTCAAATCTTATAACGTAAGCCTTTTGTTAACATTAAAAGTACATGAAACCCAAAAATTTTGTTTAAGGACTCTGGCAGAACATACAATTTTAAACACCTTTCCATTTGACTTCATTCGTCTAATTTGCTTCGTTCTCTTGGTATCCTTTGTTGCAATGCATATTTAGTTAGACTCAGGAGCTGGGAGTTAACTGCTAAATGGCGGCTGCACAACTATGCCCCGTGATTGGCTTAACAATTTGTTCAGCTAACTCTTAGTAGTGCATTGCTGCCCCTTCAAGAAAGGATATCAAGAGAATGAAGCAAAATTGATAATAGAAGTAAACGTAAAATATGTTTACAAATGCATGTTCCATATAAATCATGAAAGGAAATTTGAAGTTTCATGTCCCTTAAATTGTCTATATTAGCTGTACCCATTGGGAATTAATGGTAACAAAATTAAATCCAGTTTTACCTCCACAGACGAAATAATAACGCCATTTGCTTTTAGCTATATTGAACTTTGCTTATTATAGAAATATTATCTACATGCAGATATTACAGTTGGGGTCCATTAGAGATATGAATTTTCAAGTGACTTAAATTTACTAATAATTGCTTCAATCTGCTCATTTTAATTTGCCTTGTTTTGTAAATGTAATTCTCTGTCTTATATCATGATCTCATGTTAAACATATTATTACATGTCTAATAAAAGTGAAGATATAAGGGGAATAGGTCATTTTATTTAGAACAAGATATTTAGATAGCACTGTTATATGCATTAAAAGGACACAAAGTCCAATTTTATTTTGGAAATCAGATAGAACATAAAATTTGAAACAACTTTCCAATTTACTTATATTATCAAATTTGTTTGATTCCCATTCAATTCTGTGTTGAAGGGATACCTAGGTAGGCATATGGGGCATTACAAAGCAGGAAATAGTGCTGCCATCTAGTGCTCAAGAAATGGGCCGGCTCCTAAGCACACATCTCAGCTTTTCAACAAAAGATACATAGAGAAAAAAGAAAATATTGATAATAAAAGGAAATTTGAACATTGTTTCAAATTGCATGCTCTGTCTGAATCACACAAACAAAAAATGGGTTTTATATCCCGTTAAATTCCAAGATTCTGGCGCACAGGGTGAAGATACAGAGTTTCACTAACCAGTACGCGTAAATAATTAAAATAAGAGAAATTTTTGAAGAAGCTGCACAGGAATAGAAAGATTAGCATGGTGAGTGGTACCACTGCTACTGTAGTTGTACTGAGCAGTTTAAAGGGATATTAAATAGTGCTCCTTTAGTAAAAACAAATATGTTAAATCCAAATAAACATGAAAAGAAACAGATTGTGTAAAGAAAAGCAAGCAACTTACATGTTTTCTTGAAAAATTAGCACTTAGAAATTCTCAGTGTAGCCACTGCCCTCTGGTAAATATGAGAGTTGACATATTGGCAACATAGGCTGTATTCTGCCTCTGCTGAGCATGGGCAAATCTGACTTGTATATCTGATATTCACTTAATAGTAAACAAGTTCATGCTACTCTAGACATTTTATGACATCAAGCTATAAATGCCTTCCTGCAGAGAACAGATTCTCCTTGTAGGACTGTAACAGGAAGTAACGGACACTACAAATATGAAGTTAAAAAAAAATAAATGAAAGGTAAAATCCTTTTAAAATTATGAATAATACATATTGCAATGCTTTTGTTAAGTATATGCCACTGCTTATTGCTTCATATCCCTTTTTAATATCCCTTAATATTTAAGTGAATGGGAAACCTAGTGTCCTCTCAAGTATCAGGATACCTGACCTGTTCTCCAATGGTCTGCCTGTGGATTGCCTTTCAGGAGAAGGACTGCACCAATTCAACAGAAAATAATGCGATACAGGATACCAGGTGTGCTAACCCAAAAAGCACAGGACACTCTGAAGGATGCCAGGAGCACTTACTTCAGTTAGACTGGAGCAGGAACCATGCTAATCCGGCACTGCAGGATGAATTACAGGAGGCCAGGCATGCTATCTTGGATATAGGTAGCGTGCAGAAGAAGAAGAATAGCGCTCTCCATGCTAGTTTCTTCTAGGCTTAACGCGGGTGCCCTAAATGGCTCTGAGAATTCTCCTGGAAGTTGTTCAGCTCTTTCAGTAAAGAGTGCGCTTTCGCCTGTCAGCCTGGAATGTACTGACTTATATACCTTTTATTGGTGACCTTCCTTCTGCTTGTCCTCAGATATGTTCTGGATTATGTCTTGAGGACTCCACCCTTAAACCTATAAATCCAACTGGCTTCTCTCATTCTTTGTTTGGAAATTCTAACACTAGCTTCCCTAGCTCTTGGTTACCTACTGTATCTGTCTATGTATTTCCTGCACTAATCTTCCTGTTGTTCTCTAGCTCCTTGACTGTTGGTTGAGGTTCTCATCAAGGACTGTGCTCTTTGATTTAACTCCTCGTACCAAGTCAAGTTTGGAATAATTTTATGGCTGACCCTAGGCTTGACTTCTTGGATTATTCTTTGCTTAACCATGTTGGACTCAATAGTTTCTACCTTTCCTCTCCTTACCATGCCTACTGTTGGAAGGAGAAGTTACTCTGCATCCCAACCTCCCTGCTACTGGATTCCAGCCTGCAGTGTTTTGTGGGAGCACATGATTATAGACGTTAACAGTGGTGGTACACTTCCCATTGGCTGTACCTCCCTGAATGGAATGGATTCTAGAATCAAAAATATTTTTTCAGCAGTGATAATATGAGCCATCTTTTCTCATCAAATACTGTGATACTATGCTTTATCATTCATTGACATTTACCGTTACATTACATATAGAAAAACATTGAACTAAATTTTTATGATGTTGGAGTAAGGACCTTTTAATGTTAATGCCTCTGAGAATGCATAATGGCAACTGAGCAAGCCAGCCTAGCTCCCATTGATTGGCAAGCTGGGGAGGGCGCAGGCTTTATTCCTACTTTATAATCATGTTGCACATCTTTCTTCCACATACTTCCCAAGATGTAGAGATCAAAAACTATATATGGGGAGGTCACATAGAAGGCGAGAGGCATCAGTGACTGCATTAATTACACATATTGACACACAATGGGAAAATATTGAATCCCCTATGGACTTATTATACCATTGAAATTCTAATTGTAATTTGCAATTGTAATTATGCATACCTATTTTAAAATAGTTCTGTATGAGTTACTTACATACACACACACACACACACACACACATATATATATATATATATATATATATATATGAGGGTGAATTAAAAAGTAATGCCTCCTCAGTCACCACAACTTTAATAATGAACAGATTCAAGCAAAGTTCCATATCTTACAGCCTGAAGTCTCCTGTACATGAAGCTACTGTTCAACATAGTCATCTTTACTTAAAAGACATTTGCGCCTTTGTCAAACCCAAGTATCAAATCCAGTTTGGAAAGTTCTGGAATCCTGACCCATGACCTTACAGCTGATTTAACCTCTTCAGAGTTGTCAAATCTTAAACCATGTAGGCTGTACTTTATAGGCCCAAACAGGAAGAAGTAAAAAGGTACCAAATCAGGTATGTACGGTAGATGAGGTACCAAGGACCATCCCATTTTGGCAATCAACTAAATTGTGAACAATAACGTGTGTGGTCTTGCATTATCGTGATGGCTCTGTATGGAATTAATGTCTTGATGTGGTCTCTTCTTCCTGATGGCCTCCTTCAGCTTCATAAATGTAGTAACGTAGGTTTCGCTGTTAATTGTGTGACTGATGTTGACGGACAGTCACTTCTCATGTTATCTGCAATTTTGGGTTCTCCTTCTTGAAACTTCTTCATCCAATGCCTAACATTGCTAATGTACACTACAGCATCCTCATAACATCTCTTCAACCGATTATGTATTTCTTTAGGTGTGCAACCCTCTTTCGTCAGAAATTCAATAACAGCTCTTTATTTTAGCCTTGGATCCATGGTTGTATTCACTCAATCTGAAAACCAAAAGCATAAATTAGTAGGGTAAGTACACCTCTATTACATCGTACATGAACATTCACAATCACTAATAGATCAAAAATTACAAACGTAGTTGCGTTACTTTTTGATTTACCCTTGGGTGTGTATATATATATATATAAAAAAAATATATATATATATTTATATATATATATACACTGTGTGCAGAATTATTAGGCAAATTAGTATTTTGACCACATCATCCTCTTTATGCATGTTGTCTTAATCCAAGCTGTATAGGCTCGAAAGCCTACTACCAATTAAGCATATTAGGTGATGTGCATCTCTGTAATGAGAAGGGGTGTGGTCTAATGACATCAACACCCTATATCAGGTGTGCATAATTATTAGGCAACTTCCTTTCCTTTGGCAAAATGGGTCAAAAGAAGGACTTGACAGGCTCAGAAAAGTCAAAAATAGTGAGATATCTTGCAGAGGGATGCAGCACTCTTAAAATTGCAAAGCTTCTGAAGCGTGATCATCAAACAATCAAGCGTTTCATTCAAAATAGTCAACAGGGTCGCAAGAAGCGTGTGGAAAAACCAAGGCGCAAAATAACTGCCCATGAACTGAGAAAAGTCAAGCATGCAGCTGCCAAGATGCCACTTGCCACCAGTTTGGCCATATTTCAGAGCTGCAACATCACTGGAGTGCCCAAAAGCACAAGTTGTGCAATACTCAGAGACATGGCCAAGGTAAGAAAGGCTGAAAACGACCACCACTGAACAAAACACACAAGCTGAAACGTCAAGACTGGGCCAAGAAATATCTCAAGACTGATTTTTCTAAGGTTTTATGGACTGATGAAATGAGAGTGAGTCTTGATGGGCCAGATGGATGGGCCCGTGGCTGGATTGGTAAAGGGCAGAGAGCTCCAGTCCGACTCAGACGCCAGCAAGGTGGAGGTGGAGTACTGGTTTGGGCTGGTATCATCAAAGATGAGCTTGTGGGGCCTTTTCGGGTTGAGGATGGAGTCAAGCTCAACTCCCAGTCCTACTGCCAGTTTCTGGAAGACACCTTCTTCAAGCAGTGGTACAGGAAGAAGTCTGCATCCTTCAAGAAAAACATGATTTTCATGCAGGACAATGCTCCATCACACGCGTCCAAGTACTCCACAGCGTGGCTGGCAAGAAAGGGTATAAAAGAAGAAAATCTAATGACATGGCCTCCTTGTTCACCTGATCTGAACCCCATTGAGAACCTGTGGTCCATCATCAAATGTGAGATTTACAAGGAGGGAAAACAGTACACCTCTCTGAACAGTGTCTGGGAGGCTGTGGTTGCTGCTGCACGCAATGTTGATGGTGAACAGATCAAAACACTGACAGAATCCATGGATGGCAGGCTTTTGAGTGTCCTTGCAAAGAAAGGTGGCTATATTGGTCACTGATTTGTTTTTGTTTTGTTTTTGAATGTCAGAAATGTATATTTGTGAATGTTGAGATGTTATATTGGTTTCACTGGCAAAAATAAATAATTGAAATGGGTATATATTTGTTTTTTGTTAAGTTGCCTAATAATTATGCACAGTAATAGTCACCTGCACACACAGATATCCCCCTAAAATAGCTATAACTAAAAACAAACTAAAAACTACTTCCAAAACTATTCAGCTTTGATATTAATGAGTTTTTTGGGTTCATTGAGAACATGGTTGTTGTTCAATAATAAAATTAATCCTCAAAAATACAACTTGCCTAATTATTCTGCACTCTAGTCCAATAATATGCACCCTCTGGATTTAAGCACTGCACACTTTATTTGGTAGTGACGTTTCTGGGCATTCACCCCTTCCTCAGACAACTCAAAATGTGATACAAACAGTGTATAAGTAAATAACAAGCCCCTCCCCCATATCCAATCAACATATCAGATAGGTAAGAGATCACATTAACTCCTGTGCAAATAAACATATCATCAAATCTGTACACACACAATAAACCAAAATCCCCTTAAGTAAATTGTTAAAGTGAAATTCATATGTGACATATATATCCAGTGATCTTATAAAACTAGTGACATAATTAAGGTGGAAATGGATCTCTAACCAAACAATATATATAAATGTATTGCTCCCTAAGTTACTAAAACATGAAGCATACACTCTGCAGCAATATGTGGATCAAAGCATTGAATACATAGGAAACAACAGTGCAGTATAGCTCAGTCATATCTAAACATTTTCATATATTAAACATAGCAATTGTTTGTAACAATATCACAATGTGCATCTGCCATTACTCACCACGCTGGAGTCGGCGTGGAACGGTGGGCGTGGTCACCATTAGATATCAACCATACGCCCTTCTCATGTGACGCAGACTCAGTCAATCAGGTAACTGCATTAGGCGTTACCATAGCAACATAACGCTCAGGAATTTCACCTACTCAGAGCGGAGCGCAGCATTGCGGCAAACACACAGTGTCATCTTGGTTGCTATAGCAACGTCAAACGCAGCCATGATAATCCCAACCCCTATCTATCCACTGTATCCAGGCCCTCCAAAGTAAAACACACTACTAGATGGCAATTATATTACAGTGTTAAAACAAGTGTGACATGTTAAAGTTATAAATACTAACTCTCATGTGGACATACTGTAACTAATTAATGCAGCCATCACTCAAAGAAAGCCAAAATGGCAACTTCATGGCCTCTCTAAATATCTATACAGGAGGATCGCCATGATCTGCATAATATCCACAGGTAGCCTATCTAATCCTAGTCTGTAGATAAAAATCACAAATCACAATTACACCAAGCGACCAGAACACTGTGAGCTAGAAGTGGCCAATTATGTTACTAGAGCCAATCACAAGTACAGGACGGCCTAATCATTATACCCACATACTGTTCTATAAAACTTGCTTGGATTAATGTAAAAGGACTAACAGGATGGAACATGTCAAAAAACGAAATCTTGTACTAATAGACAAGTGCCCAATTAGAGAGTCTTTAATGATGGGTTCACTGTCTGTTAGTATCCACAGGCCTCTGAAAATTATACTCTAATCGAACCTCAAATATTAAGGAGTATGGTATCAGAGACTGGATCTCAATGTGGATTCTCAGCATCAACAGAGTCACTATAAAAAACAATGCCAATCAACATTGGCATTTAGTCCGCCAGGTTGTATTGTTCCCAGTCTATGGATCCATTTTGCTTCAATTTGCAGGTCTCTTCTTTCTATTCCCCCCTCGTCTCAGTGGTGGTACATGGTCAATCAATATGAAACACAGATCTTTCACTGTGTGATTCATCTGTACAAAGTGCCGTGCCACAGGTTGGTCTGATTTGCCCTCTTTCAGTGCCACTCTAATGACACTCCTGTGGTTCGCCATCCGTCTTTTTATGCCATCATCCGTCTTACCGACGTAATATAATCCACATGTATAGTTCAGTAAATATACCACATATGGCGTAGAGCAGGTAAGCTGGAATTGAATTTTAAAGCTCTTGTTGGTATGAGGGTGGTGAAATGTTTTACTCTGTATCATCGAGTTACATGTCGTGCATCCTAGGCACTTAAAACATCCCAATCTCTTGGATTGTAGCCATGTATCCTTAGTATATGTATGTCTTGGGTCAGTATTCATTAAGAGATCTTGTAGATTACGTCCCCTTTTGTAACCCATCCTAGGGGGAGGGGTGTCTTTAAATGGCAACTCTGGATCCGATGCCAATATGTCCCAATGATCCTTCACTGATTTTGCAAAGATGTCAACAGTAGGTGAATACATAGTGATGCATGTCATACGTTTCTCAATAGGTTTATTATCCCTGGTTTTCAGCAGTTGATCCCTTTCTGTTCCTTTGGCTATTCTATGTGCTTGTTGAATAGCATCATATATGTAGCCTCTTCGTAGGAATTTACTAGACATCTCCACCAATTGCATATCAGCCTTCTCTTTTACAGAGTTGTTTCTCACTACTCTATATAATTGTGCCAATGGAATGGCTTTAATAAGAGATCTCGGGTGACTGCTACTTGCCAGCAAGAGAGAATTCCCTTCGGTGGGTTTCTGGTACATAGTTGTTTCCAGGTGTCCATTATCTTTAAAGTCAAGGAAGTCAATAGACTCTTTATTGGCCATCATCTTAAATTTCACCGGATAAGAGAGATCATTAAGATTTTGTACCCATGTTTTCAAGTTCTCTTCTGTTCCTATCCAAGTAGAACATCATCAATGTACCTCACATATTTGGTAATTTCAGGACGATCATATATCATCATTATATTGGACTCAAAGTTCTCCATATACAGATCCGCATATGAGGGGGCCATGTTTGACCCCATAGCAGTCCCCGTGATTTGTTGGTAGTACTTTGATTCGAACCTGAAAAAGTTCAATGTTAGACACAGTTGAAGGATCTTGATGATATAATCACAGTCGGGTCCCACATAAAGGTATCTCATTAAGGCATCTTTAACCACCATCATCCCTTCTTGATGAGGGATGATGGTATACAGACTTGTAACATCCATTGATACTAGATGGTCATCCTTCAAAATATCATGTATTAGTGAGAGTTGTCCCAATACATCAGTGGAGTCACGTACATATGATTTCATATGTCTGACTAGCGGCTGTAGAAACAAATCTATCCACTGTGCCAAGTGACTAAGTAGGGATCCTCTTGCAGACACAATTGGGCATCCAGGGGGTTTCTCCAAGCCCTTGTGCACTTTGGGTAGAGAGTACAATAAAGGGCAAATGGGGTATTGTACTCGTAACCATTCATACATCTCCTTATTGATCCAACCATTTGTCAAGCCTTCCAGCAATGTTGTCTCAATCATTTCTCCATTGATTAGTGCCTCACAGGCCCTAACTATAACAGCACCACCGGATGTAGAGGGAGCAGAAACAATCTCCTTGACAGAGGTGGATGCAGCAAGGATCTTATTTGAACATGAGGAGATCACTGCAGACACAGAATCGGCCCAAACCATCTATCTGAATTTACTGAAATTGAAGAAAAGAGAAGTGGATTTACATCTACATGGTGTCTACCTATCCGAATATTATAAAAACAAGATGATTCCAAAGGGCTTTAGGATTCACAATGTACCCACGATTGGGAGGAACAATAGTGAGTTCTGTAAAAAATGGTGTGCTGTGTTGAATAAGTGCTCTTTAGATCTAGTACTTCTGGTGGTAGAGGAAGTTAGAGCATTACTAAATAAGGTCAAGAATGAAATCGTGACATTTGACACCACAAAGGGCCCTGTTTTACAAGAAGATCAGAGTGAAAACTGGTTAAATAAACTTGCACAAAAGTTAAAAGAATATAAAGATTCCCTAATGGCATTTAAATATAAAAAGGTACAACAAGTGATTGAGGATTACAGGGAGAGACAAGTATACAAGTGGATACTGAGCCCTGAAGAAAGGCAAAGTTTTAGGCCACGACGACCACGTCTCCAAAGGGTATATACTAGGAGACATTTAAACACGGCTAATACTAGTTCAGGCTCTCATATAGATACCCCAAGAACACATGAATATGCAGGACCCTCAACATCAGAACCACATTTTTTAGGGGTTACCACAAGATCAAGCCACCGAAAAAAGGAAGAAGACCACATCGAAGAAGGAGTGGGACTCACTGGAAGACCTCCACGAGGTGGACGAATGAGGAGAACATAGTATTAAATCTGTCTAATCGTGTGCTTACTGATGCGGAACAGAAACATCTTAATAGAGATCTGACGTTTATTCCCACGCATAAACCAGATCAGTTTGATACATGGCTGGATATTCAAAAGTTTAAAAGGAATCTCAAGTTGAAAGACCATTTTAAAAAGATGGAACACCATGAGATGGGGACCACATTTAAGAATAAGAGCACATTTGACCCTCAACATACATATGCGAGTATAAAAACATACACTAGATTGGTTCTGCAGGACATTGCAGTAATGCCGGAGAAAAAATTCAGACAGAATATTTCTAATGATGAACGGATGGCGATCAAGAGCTTGTCACAAGATCCAAACATCGTGATTCGCAAAGCAGATAAAGGCGGAGCAATCGTGGTCCTGAATTACAGCGATTATAGAGAGGAAATTCTCTCTCAACTGGAGGATAATGAGGTATACCTCCCACTACTAAGGGATCCGACTAACCAGTTCCAAGAAATGATTGAGACAACATTGCTGGATGGCTTGACAAACGGTTGGATCAATAAGGAGACGTATGAATGGTTACGAGTACAATGCCCCATTTGTCCTATATTGTACACTCTACCCAAAGTGCACAAGGGCTTGGAGAAACCCCCTGGATGCCCAATTGTGTCTGCAAGAGGATCCCTACTTAGTCACTTGGCACAGTGGATAGATTCGTTTCTACAGCCGCTAATCAGACATATGAAATCATATGTACGTGACTCCACTGATGTAATGGGACAACTCTCACTAATACATGATATTTCAAAGGATGACCATCGAGTATCAATGGATGTTACAAGTCTGTATACCATCATCCCTCATCAAGAAGGGATGATGGCGGTTAAAGATGCCTTATTGAGATACCCTTATGTGGGACCCGACTGTGATTATATCATCAAGATCCTTCAACTGTGTCTAACATTAAACTTTTTCAGGTTCGAATCAAAGTACTACCAACAAATCACGGGGACTGCTATTGGGTCAAACATGGCCCCCTCATATGCGAATCTGTATATGGAGAACTTTGAGTCCAATATAATGATGGTATATGATCGTCCTGAAATGACCAAATATTATTATTATTATCATCGGTTATTTGTAGAGCCCCAACAGATTCCGCAGCGCTAATATATGAGGTACATTGATGATGTTCTACTTCTTTGGAGAGGAACAGAAGATAACTTGAAAACATGGGTACAAAATCTTAATGATCTCTCTTATCCGGTGAAATTTAAGATGGTGGCCAATAAAGAGTCTATTGACTTCCTTGACTTGAAAATCTTTAAAGATAATGGACACCTGGAAATGACTATGTACCAGAAACCCACCGACAGGAATTCTCTCTTGCTGGCAAGTAGCAGTCACCCGAGATCTCTTATTAAAGCCATTCCATTGGCACAATTATATAGAGTAGTGAGAAACAACTCTGTAAAAGAGAAGGCTGATATGCAATTGGAGATGTCTAGTAAATTCCTATGAAGAGGCTACACATATGATGTTATTCAACAAGCACATAGAATAGCCAAAGGAACAGAAAGGGATCAACTGCTGAAAACCAGGGATAATAAACCTATTGAGAAACTTATGACATGCATCACTATGTATTCACCTACTGTTGACATCTTTGCAAAATCAGTGAAGGATCATTGGAACATATTGGCATAGGATCCAGAGTTGCCATTTAAAGACACCCCTTCCCCTAGGATGGGTTACAAAAGGGGACATAATCTACAAGATCTCTTAATGAGTACTGACCCAAGACATGCATATACTAAGGATACATGGCTACAATCCAAGAGATTGGGATGTTTTAAGTGCCTAGGATGCACGACATGTAACGCAATGATACAGAGTAAAACATTTCACCACCCTCATACCAACAAGAGCTTTAAAATTCAATTCCAGCTTACCTGCTCTACGCCATATGTGGTATATTTACTGAACTGTACATGTGGATTATATTACGTCGGTAAGACGGATGATGACATAAAAAGACGGATGGCGAACCACAGGAGTGCCATTAGAGTGGCACTGAAAGAGGGCAAATCAGACCAACCTGTGGCACGACACTTTGTACAGATGAATCATACAGTGAAAGATCTGCGTTTCATATTGATTGACCATGTACCACCACTGAGACGAGGGGGGGATAGAAAGAAGAGACTTCTGGAAATTGAAGCAAAATGGCTCCATAGACTGGGAACAGTACAACCTGGTGGACTAAATGCCAATGTTGATTGGCATTGTTTTTTATAGTGACTCTGTTGATGCTGAGAATCCACATTTAGATCCAATCTCTGATACCATACTCCTTGAGATATGAGGTTTGATTAGAGTATAATTTTCAGAGGCCTGTGGATACTAACAGACAGTGAACCCATGATTAAAGACCTCTCTAATTGGGCACTTTTCTATCAGTACAAGATTTAGTTTTAGGCCGTCCTGTACTTGTGATTGGCTCTAGTAACATAATTGGCCACTTCTAGCTCACAGTGTTCTGGTCGCTTGGTGTAATTGAGATTTGTGATTTTTATCTACAGACTAGGATTAGATAGGCTACCTGTGGATATTATGCAGATCATGGCGATCCTCCTGTATAGATATTTAGAGAGGCGAGAAAGATGCCATCTTGGCTATTTTTGAGTGATGGCTGCATTAATTAGTTACAGTACTTCCACATGAGGGTTAGCATTTATAACTTTAACATGTCACACTTGTTTTAACACTGTAATATAATTTCCATCTAGTAGTGTGTTCCACTTTGGAGGGCCTGGATACAGTGGATAGATGGGGTTGGGATTATCATGGCTGCATTTGACGTTGCTATAGCAACCAAGATGACACTGTGTGTTTGCCGCAATGCTGCGCTCCGCTCTGAGTAGGTGAAATTCCTAAGCATTATGTTGCTATGGTAATGCCTAATGCAGTTACCTGATTGACTGAGTCCGCGTCACATGAGAAGGGCGTATGGTTGATATCTAATGGTGACGACACCCACCGTTCCACGCCGACTCCAGCGTGGTGAGTAATGGTGGATGCACATTGTGATATTGTTACAAACAATTGCTACGTTTAATATACGAAAATGTTTAGATATGACTGAGCTATACTGCACTGTCGTTTCCTATGTATTCAATGCTTTTATCCACATATTGCTGCAGAGTGTGTGCTTCATGTTTTAGTAACTTAGGGAGCAATACATTTATATATATTGTTTGGTTATAGATCCATTTCCACCTTAATTATGTCACTAGTTTTATAAGATCACTGGATATATATGCCACATATGAATTGCACTTTAACAATTTACTTAAGGAGATTTTGGTTTATTGTCTGTGTACAGATTTGATGATATGTTTATTTGCACATGAGTTAATGTGATCTCTTACCTATCTGATAGGTTGATTGGATATGGGGGAGGGGCTTGTTATTTACTTATACACTGTTTGTATCACATTTTGAGTTGTCTGAGGTGAATGCCCCGAAACGTCACTACCAAATAAAGTGTGCGGTGCTTAAATCCAGAGAGTGCATATTATTGGACTATATTGATTATTTGCTTATGCACCCTGGTCTAGAGTAACTGTTGGCAAGTGGGAGTGCGCTATCTTTGTATATATATATATATACATATATAATATGACTCTAGAGGTTAAGAGCAGTGCTTATATTCTCTCTTGGAGTAGCGTAAAGCATGCCACCACTACACTCTGGAGCAGTGTTCTCTGGATCTGAATCATGCTCCATTACTGGAATTCATAGTGCTTACAGTAAAGTTTGGTGGAGGAGGGATAATGGTCAGGTGTTGTTTTTCAGGATTTTGGCTAGACCCCTACAGTGAAGGGTCATCTTAATGCTACAGCATACAGAGAGACATTTTAGACAATTGTGTTCTAGAATGACCGTGCCACTTTACTCAAAGCAAGGTCTATGAAAACATGAATTGAACATTTTGGTGTGGAGGAACTTAAGTGGCATTGACCTCAACCCCATTGAACACCTTCGTGATAAATTGGAATGCAGACTGAAAACCAAACCTTCTTATCCAACATCAGTGCCTGATGTGGCTGATCTCCAAATACTCTTTTTGCTGAATGGACATAAATTCCTACCTGCACTCTCCAAATCTTTTTAGAAAGCCTATATTCTCAGCATTTCCATATAAATGCCCATGGTTTTGGAATGGGATGTCCAGCAATCTCATGAAGGTTTATTGGTTTGTTGTCCACATACATTTGACCATATAGTGGATATATAGTATAAAGATGGGACAAATTATCACAGTTGGGTAAATATATGGGGAGGGAGACCCTCCGGCCCTGACTGAGCATAGGCATACAGGGCATTTGCCTGGTGGGCCTGGACCAGATGAGAGCCATGGCTGGTTGCATTAGCATAGCTTAGGCACTAGCATTATTATATGTGGATGATGTAAGACCAGTCCTGTCCCTCATTGTCTTGCTGTGTATGTAAGCCAGTTAGGGCTGGATTCTGCCCCCTAAGACCAAAGTTGCATCAAAATGATCCTCCTCACAATGGCTGGCTCTGTAGGCTGCTAAATGGCTGATGCAGAGCTATCTCCTGTGATGGATTTGCAATTAGTGCTGGATTTGTCTGTGACAACTTTATACCTGGATGGGTAAGGAATATGCAAGGATTAAAGGAACAGAAAAACACAAAAAAAATATTTCATGATTTAGATAGAACATAAAATTTTAAACAACTTTCCAATTTACGTCTATTATTATTTTTTCTTAGTTTTCTTGTTATCTTTTGTTGAAAATCAGTAGGGTAAGTTCAGGAATGTGCACGTGTCTGCAGCACTATTTCCTGTCGTAGTGTCTCCGACATGTGCATGCTACCTATCTAGATATCTCTTCAACAAAGAATAACAAGAAAATTAACTAAACTTTATAATAGAAGTAAATTCAAAACTTTTTTTTAAATTATATTCTCTATCTGAATAATGAAAGAAAAAAATTGGGTTTCATGTCCTTTTAAATCTACTCATATGGGGGTGGAACCTAACCATGCTCGGAGATGGCTGCTTATTCTCTGAGCTCCGGGAGATATCTAACTAAAACAGTAGATCCACACCGACTAATAGGCAAACTTTTACCTGCAAGGTCACTTGGCAGCTTTGAGGCATAACCCTAAGCACAACTAAAGCGACATTATGTAAAAACGGACTTTAATCCGCTTCCAAGCAACCTGAGGCCTACGCACGCATCACATAACCCCACTAATCTATACAAAGTGACATTGTACAAATCAGCGGACGCTTGTAACTCATCTCCGTAACAGACCGCAGGGATCATAACAGAGATGACTGCAACTCTACCTAGTGGGCGATCCTGGCTTCCACAGACCTGTTGCGATCAGGTACACAGGTAGGCCGCAAAATACTTTAGCGAGAGGTGGGGGTAGGTTGATTTAACAGAGGGATTCATTTGCAGTAATAGCAATCCTGAGGCTGCGAGCTGAAACTCCTTTATCCCTGGAAAAGTTCCTTGTGGAACTCTAAGTATAAGGATGCAGATAGTCAAACGTGTGTGATGCAGCATATAAAGTCGTAACATAAATCCGTAGCCCGGATAGATATCCCCTTGATAATTTTCCATGAATCTGTCTTTTTGGGAAAAATAAACTCAAATAACGTAGCGGTGGAACTTTTGTTTACCTAAATAGCCTTAAGGTATAGAAGGCCTGTGGACTGTAGTGCCCATAAACTACGCACAATTTTCAAAAATAGGTAGTTTGCACAATCCTGTACTGAGATACCTAGCAATAGCGAACTGGGATTGACCGTGCGACCTGTTCCTCTTCGAATATATATTCATCAATGGCGTCTAAAAGACTAACTAAATCTGACAAAACCAATTAGCCACCTTTATTGAACACTTAATTTAGACCTCCTAAAACCAACAAACCTATAAATCAGACCGCTTTAGAAGCGGAGGACGAACCTGAACAAGAGTTGGACTCCAGTAATGTGGATGAGGAACAGGTGCCTGTTACTAAAGTGGACCTACGCTCACTAGTATCAAAACAAGTTATTTGGATATTTCTTTCTTCTTTGTGGGAAAAGATAGATTCCATGCATACAGCTGTGACAAACAGCTTAACAGATATAAAGTCGGACATTACTGAGCTGGGAGACAAGATCTAACTACTAGAGGAACATAAAGATGCAATGGACGAGGATCTTTCCTCAGTATCTCACGCTATCACTTCTCAACAACAGCTTCTTACCGATCTACAGGATAAAATCAAAGACCTTGAAAATAGAGGCAGACGCAATAATATCAGAATTAAGGGCACCCCAGAAAGATTTGCAAACCTAGCTACAGCAGCTCTTCAAAGCCATCACAGGCGATGAAGAGGATTCAACTTATCATATTGAAAGAATTCATAGGGCTCTCAGAGCTAGGCCAAGAGAGGAAACCCTGCCACGAGATGTTATTGTAAAAATGCTGATCTTTCAAGAGTAGGAAAAGATCCTATCTGCCGCACGACATAACCCAATTTTCAAATTCCAAGGGACAGTAGTCCAGTTCTATCAAGACCTAAGTCTGAGAACCCTTTAGAGGAGAAGCTTATTGAGACCGCTTACAGCCATGTTGAGAAAACATCAAATCCAATACCGTTGGGGATTCCCTTTCGCTCTGCATATCATCAAGGATGGAAAAGCAACATCTATTAGAGACACAGAGGAAATCCCTGCTGTCTGAAAACTGCTAGGACTAGATCCTACTCCTATGCCGACGGACCCTTCATCACAGCCATCCACAGACCTACAGCTCCCCCAGCGTAGTGCAAAACAATCTAAATGGCTAACAGTCAACAAGAAAAGACAGAAGACTTGATGATTCTCTATATAATATCCCTATTTGGGTGACATGTCTCCTGTTGTTTATATACCCCCTTATTCACAATTCGGGTCTCTACCTCACCTTTCAACTACTAGCCATCTGAGAATAGGTGATGTATGCACTGTTTTGTTAAATATGTTATATGCAAGTGTGTCGCTGTAAACATAACCGTTAATTTACTGTTTTAAATATGTTATGTATTATGTTTTTTCACCCCCTCATGTTTCTTATATGAGAGCCATTGTGACTCCCACAAGAGGGGAGTTTAGTAATTCTACATTTCTTTTCCAGATCCTTTTTTTCTTGTTCTCTTTTTCATTCTTTTTCTTTTTTAATTTAATTTTGAGTCTGCCAAACTGCTTACAAATGTGTCGATAACTATTTACTGTGGTAAAGAAGTTAAACTATCATTTCGAATAATATCATTGTCATGGATTGTTATAAAGATTTAATACACCCAAGATACCCACATGAATGGCGACTAAATACACTTGATCTCACACAATCTGAGAGGACTGAACACCGACATAAAACGTTGGGTACCCATGTCTTACTACCACAAGCTCCAAGCTAATGTACTCTTCATACAAGAGACCCACTTTATTAGAACTAACATTCCAAAATATTGGTCTAAGGTACTCATGAAACATTTAAATGCAATGACAGATGCTAAGAAGAGAGGAGTCTCTATTCTTATCCATTCATCCCTTAATTTTATTAATGAATCCACTACATCAGACCCTGAGGGCAGACACTTAATAGTAAAAGAACAATTGGGTGACTCAGACATAATTTTCTGCAATATATACATATATATCTACTAACTTACTGGTTCCATCACAGGATTATAATGTAAGGAGATTTTGATATCAATATGTCACCCATTGTACCCACTCCAACCACTAAGATAATTAGTAAACAACAGCGACACAATAGAACAGCCAGATCTATTCATGACACCCTAATCCCTCACACTCTTACTGATACCTGGAAATTCCTATATGGTAACACAACTGATACTACATTCTACTCTGCAGCTCATAGATTTTATACGAGAATAGATTATATATTCATTAATCAGATTCTACTCCCCCTCATCCTATCCTCGCAAATTAATTTGTGTACATGGTCTGACCACTCCCCAGTATATCTCCTTTTGGATAGGGTTCAAGAGTTTAAGAAGGCAAGGACCTGGACTTACGAACCCAGTTATCTTAGATACAAACTCACTCAAGACAAAACTAGCAAATTACTATCCGAATACTGGAATATTAATCTACTTCCACGACCAACACACTAACCACCTGGGCCACACATAAAGCGAACATGAGAAGGCTCTTAATCCAAAATAAATCCCAACTTCACCAACAAAGAAAAACTATCACCTAGATTTAGAGTTTGGCGTTAGCCGTCAAAAGCAGCGTTAAGGGGTCCTAACGCTGCTTTTTACCGCCCGCTTGTATTTAGAGTCAGGCAGGAAAGGGTCTAACACTCACTTCCTCACCGCGACTACAGGCTACCGCAGATCCCCTTACGCCAATTGTGTATCCTATCTTTTCAATGGGATCTGCCTAATGCCGGTATTTGGAGTCTTGGGAGAAGTGAGCGGTAGACCCTCTACCGACAAGACTCCTACCGACAAAAAAAGTCAGTAGTTAAGAGCTTTATGGGCTAACGCATGAATATAAAGCTCTTAACTACTGTTATAGTGCTTTATACTGCTATAAAGTACACTAACACCCATAAACTACCTATGTACCCCTAAACCGAGGCCCCCCCACATCGCCGCCACTATAATAAAAAAATTTAACCCCTAATCTGCCGACCGGACACCGCCGCCACCTACATTATACCTATAAACCCCTAATCTGCTGCCCCTAACATCGCCGA